>NC_061850.1:10787462-10792462 GCF_019202785.1 Penaeus chinensis | reverse complement strand
TTACTACCCTTATCAGCAGTAGGCCTGTATCCTTGATTTCCTGTATTATCGTTAGCAATGGTGCTTATTAAGATCAACTACGTTTAAACAAAACAATGATTAGAGAGTAATTCGAAAACAAATATATCGACGATTTCAAATCTCAAAAAACGAGGCCAGAAACGCAGAACTACAGGCGGGGCCGAGAGAAACGCAAATGGCCGAGGGAGCTAATGATAATGATAGGCTGAGCCGGCCGCGCGAATTCACACACAAACAGGTATCGGAGACAACTCACCTGAGCTCCCGAGGTGGAGTCTTCACCCGCGTCTCTCGGCGGGCTGGCGCACCATCATTTCCCGGTTTTCTGGTCTGTTTGCGGGTTTCCTTCTGTTTTCGGTGGCCGGTTCTTCCTTTTCTGGAATCCTTTTCGGTCGCCAACGCGACGGCAAGGGAAAAGGAATGTCTGTTTCACGAGACAGAAAAATCCACACCTTTGGCTGACACACTGGCTCACACGGAATCTTTGAGTGCACTGACTTCACTCTCTCAATCTTGACATGGATTGCTCTCGTCGGGCTCGAGCCCAAACTGTCGTACCGCAGTAAATTTCCAGGCGGAAAGTGATTTCTTATCATCAAAATGATCATATACATCATTTGCTTTTGGATATTTATGTGTATGGATCTTGAAAAAAAATAATCAGATTTTTGTGTATTGATTTGAAAGGTTTACAAAGGCTATATCACATGTTTATCAATGAAATCCTCCAGGAATGCTGTACAAGTGACCCCCCTCACCTCTTCTCCACCCCTGACACTTTGGGGGAAAAAATAAATAAACTGCGCCTTATCTTTTTCAGAAAAAAACAAGAATCGCCATTGCAGAAAGATACTCATATACCATCACCTTCCGTAAGATAATATCAGTTCCACCGATTAACATAAACAAGACATGACATTGGAAAACATATCCGCCTGGCAGCGGTACACCCAGGCTAGCCACTGGAGACTTCAACAGGACAGGTGGACGGAATCCTACGCGTCCTCACCGCTAAGGCTATTACGACCCCTCCCCTATCCGTCAGTCATTATCTCCCCCTCATTCTCTCCTTCCTGTCTCCTACATTGCTCTCTCTCTTGTCCCTTATGTCTCTCTCTCTCTCTCTCTCTCTCTCTCTCTCTCTCTCTCTCTCTCTCTCTCTCTCTCTCTCTCTCTCTCTCTCTCTCTCTCTCTCTCTCTCTCTCACTCACTCTCTCTCCTCTTCTTTCGCTTTCCTATCCTCTTCTTTTTTTCAATCTGAAAAGAGGGTAAACAGCGAGGGATACAGGCTTCTGACAGATATTTTCATACTATCGATTCTTCTATTTAGAGTCTCAGTGAATGTAATTATAATATAAACCCATTTGATAACCCAGCTTTAATGACAAATTGCCAGCGCTTACTCTACAAAGATACTGGACAAATTAAAAGTGTCATATATGCTGTATGAGTCACCGTGACAATTGACATAATTGTGTCCACAGTTCATGATTTTTGATATAGTAGATCTTGTGAAAACAATTTTTTCTCTGTTTTATTCCTTTATTGATTTATCTCTATATTAATCTATTGAATAGTTTTTATTTCTTGGTCATGAGTATAATAATAACTATTGCAACATTTTGTTTCTCATAATCTATGTAATACTGTCACGCTGCCTTTTGCCCCATTCAGTATTTTATCTAGTATCAACACTGTTCGTATTTAAACTGATGAATTTATTAATAACAGTCATATAGTTTTATTATTGTTGATATCACTAATAATAATAACAATAGTGGTATCCATCCTTATAACTACTGTTCTCATAATTATTATCATAATTACTGAATTCACTTTTGTCATTTGGCTGTTACTATTACAGTCCTCATCATCATAATCATATCATAATAATTTCCAAAATAAGATTATTGATGAAATTATTACTGTTATTCTACTCCGGCCTCACTATCATCATTAACCTTATACCATTCCCTTGTTCATTAATATCATTGTCAGTTATCATATGATAATATCATATTGATATTTTCGACTCAACTGCTTTTAATGAGAGTCATTATCATTGTTTGTGATAACCTTACCTCGGCATTCTTATCTGGATATCGAATACTAAATGTAATAGCAACACCCTTATTTGGATGACTAAAATATTGCTTATATTCGGTGAGCTCCCCAGCAAGGGCCTATGAGTCGATAGGAGGGGGGGGGGGGGTGTAAAGCGATACAAAGGGGAGAGAATAATTTCCTCGGATCTCGGTTGAATATATCGAAGCTTACCATTCAGCAGTTGTAACTTACAAGGTACTTTACAATGTGTGACGTCATAGCATGGGTGCTAATTTTGTTTCGAGTATGGCCTTCGGAGACCTTAAGACATTGTAATGGCTCCGATGCGAGATACAACATTGTAAACTGTTTTGAGTATCCAGCCCCAGACTTCGTATGGGCCAGCCAGGTTTTATATCAGTGGCATACTAACGTTTTTCATGAAGCCAAAGAATAATGGAGGAGGAAAGGTGGCCCTAAAGAAACTTTAAACCCCGTAATGAATTTCCTCTCTAAGACCATCAGCTCAAGTCAATCATATCTTTCATAATATCAAATGGCTTATTAACTCGTTGTGTGATATGTACAGTTTTATGACAGATACAATTTTAACACGATTATAAAAATTCAGAGATTCGTTAATTACAAACAACCTGATAAAATTCTTATGTTACCAAAATCACTCATTTCTTGATAACTATGGGGCATTGGTTCTGCAGTTTCCCAGGACTCCAGAAATATTTCTCCCGGTTTAGTGAATTACTACCACAGTGAAAAAAAATGCAATCATATAATTTTAGGATTGTCACTCTCAAGTATTCTAAAATAATTCTAGACACTGGCAAGAACAATGTATGCTAATAATGCCATTTTAATCCGATTTTGAAGGGTTTGTATTTCTCATCATATTCGATTAGGCCTCTGTTTGTATTAAAGATATATTCATTTCAGTTTGCTATATCTGATGTAGAGCTACGCAACAATACATTGCTCTTAATCACTTTTTGTACGAAAAGCTGTTCAAATTGTCGTCGGCTTCTGGGATTGCAGTAGCACGTGTGTCCCACTTAATTTACGTCTGTGTGCCTATGTTATATTTCTATTGCCTCGAGTACCGGACATTGAACGAAGCGGCCCAAATAATCTGTCCATCTTGAAGAGACACATTTTGAACGGGACTCTATTAGTTAATTTCTGAAACGTCTGAGTTATTACAGTGCTAACCATCGATGATGCATCAATATCTTCATTTCTATTCTTGATTTTTATCGAACCAACCCTGATCGTAGCAGAAACCATTTTTTTTTTATTTTTTGATTGACTGAACTTTCGCTTTTTTCTAGCTGGGAGGAACTGACTCAATTATGTAACTCGGACTGATTTTTTAAATTTTGCTGTCGGATAATCTCTTAGTTAACTTTTTTTTTATTTTAACTCTTGTTTTTTATGTTTATATTTGTTTCTGTATAATCAAGGACAAAATTCGTGCTGCGAATGAAGCTTTGAAATCCTCATAACCCAAAGAACATGTTCAATACGAGTTTTGGCCGAGGCTACTTGATTAACAGAACCAATTGCTTTTCTTATTATCTCAGTATCCATTACATGGTTTCTAATGTGACCACAAACTCTAGGAGTTTGCCATTGCTTAGATATTTTGTGTGTGAAGATTATATTTGTGATGGCAAGGTTAACTGAACAGATGGCAAGTAGAAAACACCCAGTGAAGTATATTTTTCCATAGTACCATGAGCTCCAGGAACACTAGGCAACGTGTTCTCTTTCCAAGTTGGCTCGAGCGTCAAAGTCTCCAACCTGAACTTATCTCAGAGAGATAAGTTCAGCTTCCTGGATGTCCTTGGGGTTTGTCATAACTGGTGAACACATACCCACGATTGCCTATCCTTAACTAATGACAGCCTCAGGGTCACGATGATGCCAATGATTGGTGTCAGGTTCTGTTAAAACTTCGTGACAGTGCTATTCCTTATTGCAGATGTGTCCCCTGATTGCCGATGATCACTTGCTGTCATGCCACTACATATAAGGTGTCATATTCCGGCAATCAGGCCTCATTCAGAGCTACTTCATCTAGATTGTATCTACTTTCCTTTATTGCTCTGATGTGGCACTGAGGTCTGTAGCTATCTCCTCGTTTTCGCGGCCATTATATATATATATATATATATATATATATATACATATATATTTACACAATGGTTACTGGTTAAAATGAATAAATGTGCTGGACATTAAGGTCATACAGCAATATATATACATACATACATACATACATATATATACATATATATACATATATATACACATATATATAATATATATATATACACATATACATATATATCATACACACACACACACACACACACACACACACACACACACACACACACACATATATATATATATGATACACAGACACACATATATAACACCACACACATACACACACATATATAACACCACACACATACAAATACCATTACAGACGTATGCATGAAGTGGCGAGACACGGAAAGTTTCCACTGTGAGGAATCTGCGTGAGTGTATGACTGAGTGTCGTTCACGTGTCC
Source organism: Penaeus chinensis (assembly GCF_019202785.1). NCBI lineage: Eukaryota > Metazoa > Arthropoda > Malacostraca > Decapoda > Penaeidae > Penaeus > Penaeus chinensis. The sequence continues at coordinate 10,787,801 of NC_061850.1, read as the reverse complement.
ACCATGAGAACGCAATACGTGAACAGCACGGGCTGGCCGATCATGCCAGGTCAGCAATCCCTTAGGGGCACCAGGTACAGTCGTTCCCTGGGGTCTCTCTGTCACCGGCCGCGAGTGCTAATGGTGTCTCCGCGTCATCAGTGTACAACAAAGGAACTACATATTATTCGAATACCGAAGATAATTAATCCATATCGTGCATTTATTGATGTAGTCATAGTTTGCTAAGTAAATAAAAAAGGCAACGAGAATTTCATTGACTCCACGTATTATAAAAGACCTTGGATAACTATAACCCGCTGTGCAACATAGTGATATGTGACTCGCACGTGGCTGTGA
>NC_061850.1:10764962-10779962 GCF_019202785.1 Penaeus chinensis | reverse complement strand
ACCTGATTTCACTTTTCCTTGAATTGGCGGGAATTTTTTATTTTCTTTTTGTTACTAATGCTATGTATATCAATGGTGTTTTTTTTATTATAGATATTATAATTACCAGAATGTTATAGACATTAGTAACAGCAATATAAGATAATGTAAAATATTCATATAAATCAAGGAAAAGGGTAAACAGGCGAGGCAGGCAGTACTCATAATTAGTACTTAGTGCAAATGTATGTGTAAAAACAATTAACAAAGTAAACTCACAGTGGGCATGGCATGTACGTATATGCCATGCCTGTTGGATTTGGGTTAAGAATGTGTAATATCACCTTCCCTCTTGGTCATGTAGTTTCACTGTAACCAATTCAAGTATCTTTCAGAGTTTATCAGAGACAAAGCATAAACCTTGGGGCACTTTCATTATCAAGCAGAGAATAACAGTTATAATGTTCAGTTCCATTCCTTGCCATATGATTTACTTGTGATTCAAGCAACATGAGACCTCTGTTTATGTAAAATTATTTAATTTCTTATCTAACTGAAGTATCTTAATCGAATGCCATCAGGGAAAGCATGTACATGAATGGCATATCCACACTGAGTTTAGTTTATTAATATTGATTACACAAAGATAGCTCCACAAGCGCTTAGGCACCAAATGAATCAATTACTAATCCTTCCTATGTCACCTGTTTATCTTTCTCCTTGGCATTTGGGAATATTTATTTTTGTTTCATATTGCTATTTGTTTTGCTAATAACACTGTAATAATTATAATGTCCATGATATCAAAAATAATGGGATCACTATTAATAGCATTAAAAAAAACTTGTTTCCCAAAAACTCAAAGTTGGGGAAAATCAGGCGAATTCATGGAGACTACTGATTGCCTCCTAGTGACTTTGCACTTGTAGAGCCATCTATGTGTAGATACATTTCACAAAACCATACTAAACTGAACATTACATTTTCCTGATGGTATTCGGTTAATAGTGAGATTGACACTTTGAGAGGTCAGTCAATATCAATTTTATTTTATCATAATTATTTATCTTTAATATAGGCAATTATTGAATTTTCATAATATGATATTTGCTTATGACAAAGGCAATTTTTTTTATAACTTTCATTTTTAAAAAATTAAATGGTATGTGAATATCTCATTTCAGAATGAACTAATCATTCATTTTTCATGGATAATTTACAAGAAATTTCAACCATATATCATATTTTTCTCATTACAGCAAAAGACGATAAAGTGTAGATGATGCCATATAGATAATTATGAATGCAGTTTGTTTGTTAAGTTGCTTATTTAATTATGTGATATTCAGGAGAAAAAGAACATAGAAATTTGAAACACAGATTATTTCAGTGGATATTATATTAGCTATAATGTTGTACAGGATATTTGCTTGTGAAAAATATGATTAAGTTCTCAACATCAGAATCTAAAAGGATAACTGCCATCACCTTAAACAATAAAGTAACAAGGTTTTACAGTGAATGAATCTGACCATGACTTTTTTTTCTTTCCTTTTTTTCTTTTAAGGACAATTAAAGGCTAAAAATAAAATAACATACTAAATCTGAAAGTTTAAGTTAAAAGTTATAGCATAAGGTGGAGTGAGGATTAGAAAAGAGGACCCTTGGAATTTCATTACAGACCAGTTAACTGTACAGTGGAAACACTCCATATAAGGAGCCACAGAAATTCTAAGATACATTGGCAGTAGGTTAAATGTAGAAAGTCTGTCGAAAAGAAAAGTTTTTATTTTTTTCTAATGAGAGGACTGGGAGAGATAAGCAATAAAAGGAGTAACAAAAAGAAATAAGACTGAAATTCTTTTTAAGAAAGTTAAATGTGAAAATCTTAAATAATCTGGTAACTTAAAAGTAATCCCCATATATATATTTTGCAGTTTGTAAGTTAAAATACAAAAACAAAACTGGTGGTAAATATGTTCAAAATGGAAGTCGGATGATGCAGATACAGCAAATAGATTGAAGAATATACTGAAGGCTTTTTTTTTATGGATGAGGATGACACTAATAATTTTCCCAAGCCAGTGAAAGAAAAGATTATTCAGGATGTGTTAGAAAATAATAGCATATAGACCAGATGAGACTAATCCAATGATACTAAAAAGGTCTACTGCAGTGCTCAAAATATCAATGTATGGGCTTACTTTGTTTAAGAAGAGTGTGGATGGTGTAAATGTTGAAGATAATGATAACAAATATACAAAAGTAAGGGTCTCACCAGCTACTGCAAAACTTGCATCTTCAATGGCATATATCTTAATTGGTTGATCTAGTTCCACATGGCTTGCTGCTTCGATTCACACAGGATTCAGTCTCGCACAGGAATTATTCTGTAAATATTTGGATTTATAGAAATAGTAAAAGCTATGTGACCACAAGGCATGTATCACAGTGGGCCAATAAAAATTACCAATACCATATACTAGTATACAAAAAAATAAAAAGTATTTAAAAAGAGTGTGAAGATAATGATACTCAATTACTAGTATAAATATAATAAAGTACTTTAGCTGCTGCAAAACTTGCATCTTCAGTGGCATGAATCTGAACTGGCTGATCAAGTTCTACATGCCTTGTTGCTTTGATTCACACAAGATTCCATCACACACGGAAATTACTCTGTAAATATTTGGATTTATGGAAAGAGTAAAAGCTATGTGACCATATGGCATGTTCCACAATGGGCCAATAATATTACTGATAACATATACTAGTTTACAAAAAATAAGTATAGCTTTCCTAAATGATTTGAGTAGGGAAATATCCTTTGTATATATTTTTGTATAAAAAAAATGTCTTTCTATTTTAGTCAATTATTTTCATCCTCTATGCAATAGATGGGCTATCATTCACTATATGCTTTGAGGAACTTTGGAAACATAATGGTAGAAAACTATGAACATTTTATATATACAGTTTATCATATGAAGTAGAATGGCTTTCTACAGCTATTTTCTCAAATTTCTTATCTAGTACAAAATAATGCTAAAAAAATTACTAATAGTCACTGGAAGTATAGACATAAGGAATGAATTATTTTCTGTATAACTGACAGGGTACCACACAAAATCAATGGGTAATATTTTTTTCAGATGCACAAAAGTAAATGGTAAACACACAATTGCCTTAGGGAGTTGAACACATTGGCTCTGTTACAACCTGGAACTTGTAATCACCAGGAACTGCCACTTCTAGACCATTCTTTAAGGATGGGGTAGCCCAAGATGTATGTGGTATTCCAGCTGCAAGGACACAATGATACACATAATGACATAGTTCACTTTCAAATTCTTCTATATATAAAAAAAAACATGAACTGAAAACAAACATCCTCACTGTACACTACACATAAATCAATATAACCAGATATATTTATCTATAGTGTAGATGTTTAAATTTTAGTACATACACTCAAGGGTGTGATCTGAACAGTCTTACCTTAGTGAGTCCACGGATGAAGTTTCCAGCTGTATGGATTTCCTATTGGCTACATTCAATTTTGATGTTCATAGTTCTTTAAAAATGTATCAACTCAGATGGTATATCTGAAATAAAGGTAAATATAGCATTAAATATAATAAATGGTTTACATATAGAACAATGGCTCCTATGTAATATTATCTTAGTGAAAACTGTTATTCCAGTTGGGTAATATTCATGTTTTGAAACTGTTTAAATTTTTCTCTTTAGTGATAAACTATCACCCTGTTTTAAGCAATCCTGCTGCTTTATGTGTTTAACAGGTAGGAAATTAATCTTAAATACATGTGGTTTTCATCTTTAAAGTAGTTATATGACTTCTGAGTGAGAGAGAAAAAAGTCACATAAAATGAAAAATGAATCAGTTTAGAAAACAACTGTGCATCATCACCACCACCACCTGCTTCACCCTAATTCTAAAAATGCCAGTAAATGTTAATCCAGTAAATTGAAATATACTAATTATATGTGGTTTTCACTCCAACAAAGATCATCAATCCTCCTCCCTGTACTTTCTGAAAAACGAGATTAAAGACCTTCCTGGCAACAAATCATAAAACCAGGAACTGATCTAAGCTGCACCTTGCCATAATATCCGTAGACGAGATGTGTTGGCCTTTGCTGGTGCACGGGATGCCAAGGCGACCTCTTAATAATGCATGAGTATGATGTGGGTCTTCGGACTGTAGGCCTTCTGTTACGTGTCATGGCGAGTGTTCCTTGGATTAGGATGAATCATAAATAATAGAATTACAAGAAATGGTCCCATTTTGGAGTCATTGTGAATGTCTTCTAAACATTCACCTAAAAGAAAACATAGTTACAGTATGCTCAAATAATTATCGCAATTTTCTTTTTAAAGGCTGAACTATAAAGAACAAACACAAAATATATACCACATTTCATTACCCGTCGTTGATTTTGTTTCCTCCTGTTGCAGTGAGCGTGTGACTTTCCAATCCATCTTTCATCGTTTATCAGGTTTTGGACTATTCTATATTCCCTTATCTTCAGTGATTAGAATTCGCAGGAACGGGAAGGTGCTGCCCCCTATCGGCTTGGGGCGGAACTACCATACCCAGATGTCATGGCTTTCAGGGAAGATCTTTATACCCAGAAGCCTACGGTGAGTTTGATAAAATTGTGCGAGGCCCGACCCGGTGAATATTCATATATATAGACATGCACATACACAAAAATGAAACCATATCTATCTAAATCATATATATATATACACACATTTAACTATATATCTGTCTTGTAGATATGCATGTCTAAACTAACAGATATACGTTTATTTCTGTGTATAAACATGTCTGTCTAGTGAATATTCATTGGGTCGGGTATCGCACGACTTTAACAAACCGGCGCTGCCAGTCTTGGTATCTATGGAAGATGATGGTGCGAAAGTCCTTTACTACAGCCGCTCAGGCTGTAGTAATTGAGTTCACAGAAAGCCGTTATGTGGTACAGGTGTGAGCATTTCACGATCTCATCTTAAGGGGTGTAATGAGGAAGCTCGGTAAAAAGGAAAAAAAAAAAAAAAAACATAGGAAACAAAATCCAGTCTATATTGATTTTATTTCGGTACATAATACGCTCTTGCAACCATAATCAGTAAAATTGTATGTGTAATTTTTCATAATACCTTCGCATAACCGATCGCGATTTTGGCCTCGATGGATTCCTATCACCCTCTAGCACACATAGAGGAATCCCCCCCCTCCCCCTCGACATACTTGGCACCGATAGAAGAGGAGGGCATGGAAGGTACCAGGGAAATTGCGGGGTAAACTAACATCATGAAGATATTACTATACTGTTAAATGCAGAAGGCTTCTGCAACCCCCACCCAGCAAAAGCTAAGAATCCTTCATGTGTTCACGGCAGGGTAGAGCGTCGGACAGATTAGGCATCAGGCCGCTCAGGCGCTCTACATATCGGTCATGCAGAGCCCCATGCATTAGAAAAGTGACTGATTCTGTGTATATTATTCATATTTTACCCTGGTATCGGGGCCAAAAGTGTTACTAATGTGAGGGGGGAGGGGTCCGCAGCATAATTTCGATATATTTGGACAGTCGGTTATGCAAAGTACCTTTCAACGAAATTGTAGTTTAAATCCGTTTTTGGTAGATCACGGAAACTACTCTTCTTCTTTATGGTTTGCGAAGTTCTAGCTTCGCCCGGGCCTTCTAAATATGGCCCGGCCTGTGTCAGCTTTTTACGGCTGTCTCATTGAGTTGTCTGACACTCGGTGCTTACCGTGGCGGCGGGATTGCCAGCAGGCGCTCCTGCCGCCATGGTGTAAGCATTTCGCATTGCGCGGCTATTGTGGGCGGTCCCTGTCTCAGGAATTGTGTATGGTCACAATGTTCTAGGTAGTGGACTAGTGTGGCGTTCGGCTCGCCGCAGTGCTTGCAGCACCTTTCATCGCGTTCGATTGTTGGGATAATCTGCCATGCACAGTGGTAACCTAGGCGCATTCTGTGAAGAATGACTTCGGTACCTCTGTTGCTTACTTCAGAGAGTGCCAGTGGTTCATAGCCTGTGGCGTCTGAGTACCAGCTGGCCGAGGGGGAGGTTCTCATTTCCTCTCTGTGGAGCTGACGTAGGAAGGTACGACCGACCAAGGCACACTTCTCCATTTTCGGCTCGGTTTTATCGTCATGGGATTTGGGGGCATACCCCTGCCAGCGACGGCTAGTCTGTCAGCAAGCTCGTTCCCTCTGATGCCGATGTGGCTTGGGACCCAGTTGATGATAATTCTTCTACCCTGAGCAAGAATTCTCTGTGCCATTGTGAAAATCGTGGTCAGTAGGTAGATGTTGTCTGTGGGTGAGCTGTGCTGAAGACAGTCAATGGTTGCCCTGGAGTCTGTGTGTATGACCACGTGTCCTTCCCTTAGGGACGCGTGGCCTAGGGCTCCCATGATTGCAACTGCCTCTGCCTGTAGCGAGGAGGCGTTGTCTGTTACCCTCGTGGATCGCGTGGCATCCCTTGCTGCAAAGCCGGCGCCTGCAGTGTGGCTCAAGAGATCGACCGATCCATCCGTGTAGTATGTTCTACTACCCGGAGGAGTGATGGCTGCAATGACCCTGTGGGCTTCTGCCTTTAGGCTAGGCATGGGGTATAGGCTCTTTTTCATTGACAGGCTCATTATGTTGAACTCTATCAGGCTCAGTGCCCACGGCGGGGCTTCGGCAAAGTCGGGGTGGGGGGAGTCCATGCCCTTAGCGAAAAGCTGTTCTCTGAGCTGATGGCGTATCAACACCCTGGCTGTATGAGACAGCCAGGAGGCTGTTTGCAAAGAGCTCGTTGTCTTGTTCGAGGCGTTTGACTATTTTTTGTCTTAGGCTTGTGTTCCTGGGAGCCTGGATGACCTTTGACAGGAATTGTGTTGCCATTAGATCGATTCGTGAGTCCAGGGGGAGAAGGTTTGCCTCTATCAGGAGGTTGAGGACCTTCGTCCACCTCGGGGCACCCAGAATGATCCTGGCAGCTTCATTTTGGACTGTTTCTAATTTGTCTGTGTGCTTTTTCTTTGCGGCAATTAGAGCGACTGAGACATAGTCCACAATGGGCCGGACAGCATGTACATAGAATGATCTTAGTACTTTGTGTCTGGCCCCTATGCGTCTCCCAGTCATTGCTCTCATGATGGACAGTCTTGCTTTGGTTCGGTCAACCAGGTACTGGACCTCCTTCTGAAAGGAGAGGGTCCGGTCTATCCTTACCCCAAGGTATAGGTAGATCTGGACCCATTCTAATTCCACTCCCTGGATTTTCAGTCTTGTGCCTCGAACTCTCTGTCTCAGAGCCATGGCTTTGGATTTGGCTGCAGAGATCTTTAGTCCTGTCCTACAATACTCCTCTGACACGAGGTCCAGACAACGCTGGGCTTTATTCTGGTTTCGTGGTCCAGTGGAGGTGATAGCGAGATCCCTCTGGGAGGTTTATGTTGAGGATGCAGGACATTAAAGTGTTAAATAGGGCTGGACTGAGAACCCCACCCTGTGGCGTTCCATTTTCGAGCGGCATGTGCTGCGATAGGTGACCCTGGAATTTGACATTGGCAGTCCTGTTCCTGAAGTAGTCACCTATCCAAGCCAAGAGCTTTCCTCTAATTCCCTTCTGGATCAGGCTTTCCTGAATGGCAAGCGGGCTTGCCAGTTCAAAAGCCTTCTCCAGGTCAAGGAATACCACCACAGCTGGGCCCTTGCTGATTGTGCTTAAGAGCGTGGCTATACTGTGTGCTGTGCCCATGCCCCTTGTGAACCCGTGGAGGTGTTCGTGCGGGGGCCCCGTTGGAAACTACTCGTTGTATTTTTTTTTCAGCACTTGGGAGAGGCGTTCAGGATTTCGGCAACGCGATGTGCTATTTTACGTCATGGTTTAAACTTTGCCTGTCCAAACCTGAAAACCAACCTATTAGAGGTCAATTATGTGTTTATTGTGCTAATTATAATTTTATTCAATATATCATTATTATTATTTTAACCAGAGAAGCCTAGGCGTGCATATATTTTAAAACAGAAATGCAATAAATATATTTCTAAATCATTTTGTATCTAGAGATCAAAGAAACAAACCATGAACACAGATTATAATCGTTTCTGATAGTCACTGGAAATATCTGGAAACTTTTCACCTCGAATGCAATCTCAATTCATTTCTTCGATTTTATATATTGTCAATAGCATGTGTATATAAAGTTTGAACGTGTTTAACAGCTTTGATAGCAATGAATATTCTGAATTCAAAGACAAATCTCGTAAAGTGAATGAAATTTATTAAACATATTCATATAAAGATGATAAAAGCAAAATTATATGTCGTTACTGTACTCGGACGATGCGTATGAATAGCATTACCAGGGTAGGAGCTCCTCTATAGCGAGAATGACCACCTATATAATTTTAGGAAAACTCCATCATGGCAACGACCTTGTTAATATCTGTATATAGCTCCAAAGAAAGGATATTACCCGTGCTTTGACGGTGTGGCAAGGGTCTTTCATCTAAAGCCATTATACACAAGACTAGTAAGTTTTCCATGTAGATAAATAATAATAATAATAACAATAATAATAATAGTAGTGGTAGTAGTAGTAGTAGTAGTAGTAATAGTAGTAGTAGTGATGATGATAATAATAATAATAATAATAATAATAATAATAATAATAATAATAATAATAATAATAATAATAATAATAATAATAATGATAATAATAATAATAAATAGATGAGAATTTTTAAAAAGAATGAAGACGTGGCATAGTAGGCCATCTTACCGGACGCCGACCTTTGAGGGTGTTTAAAAAGTTAAGAGCTGGAAACTTCAACTCCCACAGAGTAATGAGCCAAAGGCTAGAATTCGACTTGGTCAGCCGAAACAAGCCGAAACAAAAGCCAAACAAATTGAAACTGAAGACCAAAATTGTAGGTTCCGGTTTAGTTAACGTTAATTCTGAGTACTGAAAAATGTGTTAATGTAATTCATAAATGAATCCGTGCAGTGTGCTCAGAATAAGAATCGAATCAATTATATATTTCCGCGGGTTACGAGGAAGATGTGAAAGAAAATTTTCATAATTTTGGCGATGTAATTTTTTCTAGACGATGCAGTTTTCTTAAGTTTAGTGACGAAATTTACAGCAAGAAAACATAGCTGTAGGATCCCAAGCCATGATTTCGTCCTTTTTCGGCGTTATTTTTTTCAACTTAACTATCTAATTACAGCAGAAAATGGAATTTGAACGATTCACTATTAACCAATACAGGAAATAAAGGAAAATCACAATAAAATGCGAATTTTCTATCTGATAACATGCATCATTTGCCCTTGTGCCCTTTCTGTGACATATCAGAACGCCCTGGAAGACGTTAATTCTTGAATATGTCTAGGTTGAAATCTTTACAAAAGGGGAAAAAAAAGAATTACAACAGTTAAATGCCGAACAAAACAAAGACGCTACCTGCTCTACCCAAAATACCAAGCGCATTGGTATTTTGCCTTCTGAACGGCAATTCCCTGCTTCTTAGATTTTCATTAATTTACATGTCAATCCCGTCTCCAGCCTGAACGTTTAATTCATTGCTTACGGCATTATTGGCGTGTATGTAAATATCGTACACATCCACGTATGGTATATTCTAATGATCATTTTCATGTACGGATACACATATTTATGTCTGTGTACATATCACACGTACGAGAATTGTCGCAACGTAAATATGCACACAATAATAAATACACAAAACACCTATTTTTTACGCTTTTTTCACACCGGAATTAATGAAAAGTTGTTTAAGACCTCCGAAGAAGCGACAGCCGTCACCAATAAATCCCTACAAAGCTGAACAGCAACTTCTACATCGAATTCACTTTTTTTTTTTTTTTTTTCATTTCTTTCGTCATGTGAACCTACCAGCATAATTTAAAATGTCTAATGAACCGTTATTTTAGTGCTCTAGACTTAAATTAACCCAGAGGGCTGCCGGGAATGACATGTACTGTTTGCAATGTCCATTACGATATAAGTTAATTAATTGTGTTGACACAGATGACTCCGTGTCACGGAGTTAATTACTAGTCCTACTTACATCAGCTGTTTTTTCTTTTCCCTGAATTTTGGATTTTCTCTATTGATAATAGTATTCTAATGACACTAATATAATGCCAGTTATAATAATAACAATATAACTATCAAGACAATTAGAAACGAATCCCGAAAATAATAATAATAATAATAAATGGGAAATTAGGTGGCCACAAAACAAAAGTAGACCCTAAGTGGATATTACATTTATGGTACTGACCCGGCGGCAGTGGGTTATCAACATTTTCCATTTACTCCTTGTTGAGAAAAGAGATCGTGATATTTATTCTCTTATACAAGACAAATTATATATGATTGGTGTTAAATGCATGACTTCCTTCTTTTCAACTCTTTTAAGCTTTTGAAGAAGGGATTTGAGCATCTCGGATGTTATTTATCTCTAGTAGATAAATAATTCACATTTATTACATTTTGAAATTAGTTCTTTATTTTGTATCTTAGAGTATTAATTCTCCGAAACTGCTATCCATTCATATATTTTATACGTGTTGTATATAATTTTGTCCCTATTTACTCACTTGTAACACACACACACACACACACACACACACACACACACACACACACACACACACACACACACACACACACACACACACACACACACAAACACACACACACACAGACACACACACAACAAGCATAATAATAGTCTGCTGGCATGACTTTAACGTAAGTTACTCCACCTTGTGAATAAATAAGCCACGTCATGATTGGCTACTGTTGATGATTTCTCCTCGGCTGCGCATGTTGCTGTTACGTTACGATGCGGTTTCCATGCACTTATGCAGGTGAGAGATGGGTTTTGTTGTTGTTGTTGTTGTAGTGATTAGGAAATGTCTTTATTCCAGGTCGTCCTTCGCTAATCCTCTTCTTTAATGCGGTTCCAAAAATTATCATCATTTTTTTATTATATATATATTTTTTTAAAGATTATCGCCAGTCATTGTCATTTTCAGGTTATTGTTATTACTTTCAGCGTCGATGATAATATTTTTTTATTACTATTTTTGAAAATAAAAATACCAGTAACATGGTAAATAGTCATCATCATAAGTTAATTACATATATATACATTTACTGTTTATCCGTTATATTTGACACACACACAAAAATCCTGTTTAAATGTCAAAGATAAGAACTGACAGATATGAAAAATAATAATTAATATCGCAGTTTGACCTCACTCTCAGGCAGCACGAATCCAACAAAACTGTAGGGCGGAGTTTCATAGCAAGAGGGGGCGGAGCTTCTATAGAGGGGGCGGAGTCATGCATTACATGCGAAGAACGAATATTTATAGGCCCGCAGAACGTCTTTTTAGTCAGTTATCTCCAGGTCTTTGAGGGGTTACTGTCAGAAGGTGATAGGAGACTGCACTGACGTTTCATCTGACTCTTAGAAAAGGTGAGAAAAGGAGAAATCATAATATTCCTCCTGACTTTGTTATATTTATGAAATATTTTGTTTGTGAAACATAATGTATATATGATTCATATATACGCGTGTCTGAATATATATGTATTGATAGGTATGTACATGAGATTTGCATAGGATACAATGCGTATAGCTACGAGGAATTATTTTTATGTAAGAAATAATGCTCGTTTATTCGGCAGATAAATTTAAATAATCACTTTTGAGACGAAGCTTTAGCCCACTCTTAAAAATCGCGAGCAAGCATACGATTAACAGCAATGGTTCGTAAAGATGAAAACAAATAAGTAAAATTATATAAGATAATAGCATAACGTTCGTCATAGGCGGGAATATAATGATTATGGCGTAATATCCAAGGGCATTTGATATCGCTATTCTAACGACCGAGAATAGTAAGGTCGATGACGAATGAAATATTTACCGAATAAAGATCAAGCTTATAAACAGTCGTAACTAAATTAAAGGCGTTTACTATATCACGTGAATATATCTGTGGTAAGTCGGGGTTTCTCTGTTATAAAACATTCAACACTCAACAATAGATGGTTTTTGTTTTATTTTGGCAATGGACAGTAAGCGAAACATTAGTAAAGTTATAAGAGAAAGTTTTGAGGCATTAAGTTGTAAGGATTGGATGTTAAAGTTTGAATATATAGTTTCAGGTTACAAACGCAATACAAAAGCAAGAGTTCTAACCTGAAATTATAGAATAAGGCAGATACATGAATCACCAAAAATCGTTATAAAAGTAAAGTCGTAGGAAAAGTCAATTATTTGAAACTCAAGACCTCGTCACTAAACCAAACTGTTAGTTAAAGCTACAAAGATAGATAAATAGAGAAATAAATAACAGAAAAACATACACATGACTACAATAGAGTGATAGATAATGCAAAACCTCCCCAAGTAATTAAAAACCCGCCATACAGTTAGATTTAGCCTCCCAAAATAAAAAGGGCGAAGCAGACCCACCAATCCTTTGTCTCCTCCCAACAGAGAAACCCCGACGCCGCCGATCACGTGACCCATCCTCGCTTTCCCGCCATGACGCTAGACTTCTTGATCAATCCTAACGTAGTCGTGAAGCCTCTGAGACCTGTGTGGTACACCATCGCCCAGGTGTCGTTGCCTCTCGGTACCAAGGAGATAGACGCGGTGCAGCTGGCTTCGGCGCTGGCCATCATATTCCGCGTTCAGATCATGTTGTACGATGTCTTTAACCGGTCGTCCAAGCGTGGCAGGTTAGTTGTTTTAGGAGAGTTTTTTTTTTTTATTGTGGTTTGTTTTTAACGTGTTTGTTTCGGTCTCTTTATTTCCCTTATCCCTTTCTTCTCCTCTCTTTTTTTCCTCTATATGATTCTATTCTGTTCCTTCACGTCTCGATATTTTATCCTTCAACTTCCGCCTTTGTCCCCCTACCCTCTTCATCTTCCTCGTCCTCCCTCATTTTCCTCCTCTTCTTTCTTCAACGTGAACCCACATGCCTTCCTTACCACACAATCCCCATCCCCCAATACCCTGCCGCCTCCTCTCCCTCCCTCCCTCCCGCTTCTCCAACCTTTCCTTCACCCTTCCTCCTTCCCCTCCCCTCCTCCCAACACGCATGAAACCCCAAAGGACCAAGCAAAGACCAGCCAAGCCATGGGTTCCCGCGACGTAGGAGCCGAAACAGGCACCCTGCAGTTCACGTACTCCTACCCGATGTACGAAGTCGACGAACCCGACGGGACTAAGAATACCATCGCTCTCAACTCCATCGCCATCGGCCTCATTCTCTTCCTGGAGACGCTGCTCGACGAGGGCCCTGCGACCAGCACGTCTAGGGGCAGGGCTGAGAGGTATACTGTGAAGGGGGGCACTGGGATCAGAGGGTGAGAGGGATGGGAGAGCATGAGGGGAAGAGAGAGGGAGAGAGAAGGGTCGCAGTTAGAGAGGGGGAGAAAGAGGGGTGAGAGAGGGGGGAGGGATGGGGGAGGGAAAGAGATGGATCACAGTGAGAAAGGGGGAGAAAGAGGGATGGGAGAGCATGAGTGGAAGAGATAGGGAGAGAGGGGGGGAAAACAGGAATGAGAGAGGGAGAAGGAGGGATGGGAGAGGGGAAAGAGAGATGGAAGTGAGAGAGGGGGAGAAAGAAGGATGAAAGGGAGCAGAGGAGAAAAAGGTAAAAGGGATGAGAGAGGAGGTGGGGGAGAGAGGGAGAGAGAGAGAGAGAGATGGGTGTGAGAGAGAAGGGGAGACTGTATAGCATAGGGAATGGGGTGGAGAGAAATAAAAAAGAGAAATATTGATGTGAAAGATGAAGAGAAAAAAAATGGGAGAGACGGAGAGAGAGAGAAAATTGGTAAAAGGGATGTAAGAGAAGAAAAAATACAAAACCTGGAGAAATGAAACGTGAGAAGATGAGAGAGGGAAAGAGGATGGGAGAGGACCAGAAATACAAAGGGAAGGAGGGTTATGTTAAAAAGATAACAACAAAGGCAATGATAACAATGTCAGTAGTGCTAAGGAAAATCACAGGTAAGTTACTTTACTTTTTGAAGAACGAATCCCATCTGATACTGCGTGTATTTATTTATGTGTGTTTTAACAGTTCTCGTTTATTTTCTTTTATGGGCAGTATATATGAGACTGATAAAGGAAGATATAATTTATCTATTAAACTTTAATTTCATAATTCTTCTTGGGTTAGAAGTCTAATCGTTTCAACATCAGCATATTCATCGCACTAAAATCTCCCTGTTCGTCATAAATCAAACATTTCTTTCAAATTAGTATACAGATTCTACACAGGGACACCAGTCATAAAAAAAAAAACGCAGATGCTCCTTCCTGAATAAACATATCCTCTTAATTCGAATACCTCCCACCCCCCACCCACCCACCCCTCCCAACCCCTCCAAATCCCGTTTCCTTCGCCAGGAGCATCCAGGAGGACCAGCTGGAGATCTTCCGGCAGATCGAGGACAACATCAGCAGTCTGGGCGTGGACGGGCGTGCGTGCATCCTCAGGTTCATTTGCGAGATGCAGACCAACAGGTTCTCCAGGGCATCCCTCTTCGGCGAGCTCTTCACTCTGCTCTTCACGTGAGGCCTGATGCTGAGCGGGTTTTTCTAATGATAGTTGATTTTTGTAGTTTTTTTTTTTTTTGAAGGGGGGTAGTATTTTTAATGTTTGTTTTATTATTGATGTGGTGACGCTTAGCAGTAGCATCAATCACAAAATAAACTATTTTTGGTTCATTATGTAGTCTTATGGTACATAGCAACAGTACCTAAAAGACTGGTTATTGTTATTTTTGTTATTATTACCGTCTTTCTGCCTCTCCCACATTCATATTCCTAAGACTCATTACCGACGACATTCGTTTTTTTGCTTTATTTTGATCCCTCTGACCCCGCCTCCCGCGTCCTCCCTCAGA
>NC_061850.1:10754962-10757462 GCF_019202785.1 Penaeus chinensis | reverse complement strand
GACTCGAAAAGGGTTAGTGCTTCGGTTTCACATCTGTGTTCGTTTCCCTGCGTCATCACCAGACGTTTCCAGATGACTGTGTGCCAAAACCTTTATTCTCGTATTGTGGTTATCATCAGAGCCAATGATACTTCGCCCATACAAACACATTTATTTACCGTATATTGTGCTTATTTTGCTACATCATCGTTTGTCAATTAGACGGGTATAGCCACTGAAGTTTGAAGAGACAGATAGAAGTGTATCTTAAACATACATCCAGTATGAATCCAGCAGATTAACTTTGGCTGCATCTTCAGTGTAAACGTTTGGCAGACGAAAAAGTAGGTTTGTCACATGTGAATACAAGTAGGCTATCCAAACGGAGCAACATCTGCATTCTTTTCCTTTTATTTCTTTTGATACTTTATTTTTCGTAATTTCGAGTCATTCGTGAACACAATGTAAGTAGGCCTATGCTATACAATATGCCAGACATAACACAAAATCCCTATATCTTGTAGAACTCATAACTTCAGTAGTGTTTATTTCCCTTATTTCAAGATTTATTTAAAAATACAATACATATATACATATATGCATACATGCATATAGATACATATATATGTACGTATATATAGATACATATATATGTACGTATATATAGATACATATACATACATATACATATACATACATACATGCATACGTATATACATACTGTATATATATGTTTGTGTGTTTATATATATATTCATATATACATATGTATAACGTATAAAAAGATAGCTGGATAGATATACATGTGTAAATATATACACATGTATGTATGTGTATATATATATACACACATGTATGTATGTGTATATACATACATTCATATATATATACATATACACACATATATATACGTGTGTGTATGTATACACAAACGTATGTGTATGTACACACACACGCACATGTGTGTGTGTGTGTTTATGTGTCTATATGTGATAATATGTAAGTATGTGTACATATGTATATATAATATGTATATACGTATATATATTGTGTGTATAAATATATACATATATATCTGTATATATATAGTGTGTATATATATGTATATGATATATGTATATATGTGCATATATATGTGTGTGTGTAATTATGTATATATGTAGTATATATATGTATGTATATATACATAAACACATATATATATATGTGTGTGTGTATATGTATATGTATGCATATATATATATATCTATATTGTAGAAACATGTACAAATATTTTGTGTGTGTGTGTATATATAGCATATTTGATATATAAATATATATATATATATATATATATATATGTATTGCATACAAACATGTATATATATATTTTTATATATATATTATATATGTATATAGTATACATACAAATATATATATATATATATATATTTGTGTGTGCATATATGTATACATATATTTGCATATATATAATCATATGTTGTATATATATGTATGTATATATGTAGTGTGTCTGTGTGTGTTTGTGTGTGTATTTGTGTGTGTGTGTGTGTGTGTGTGTGTGTGTGTGTGTGTGTGTGTGTGTGTGTGTGTGTGTGCATGCATATTGTATGCAGATATGTACGAACATTTTAGTATATGTATAGTATGTATATGTATTATATATATACACATAATCCATACATACATGAATATATATAAATCTGTGTTCAAATGTGTATATATGCATGTATACATTTATATGTATATGTGAATATATACACACCATGTGTTTATATATACATATATGTGTATATATATGTATACATATGTTTGTGTGTGTGTGTGTGTATGTGTTTACATATATATGAATAAATATATATAAATATATATATGTATATATCTATTTATACGTGTGTTTATGTAAATATTAATATTATATATATATATATATATACATACATATCTGTATGTCTCTATATTTATATATATTTATATGTTCATATATATGTGTGTATGTGTGTGTGTGTGTGTGTGTATGTGTGTGTGTGAGAGAGAGAGAGGGAGAGAGAGAGAGAGAGAGAGAAAGGGAGAGAGAGAGAGAGAGAGAGAGAGAGAGAGAGAGAGAGAGAGAGAGAGAGAGAGAGAGAGAGAGAGAGAGAGGGAGATCTGCCAGGTCAATATTTGAAGTAATCAACACAACATTATCAAGCCATTGCATAATTTGTCTGGCCGAATGACCGAGAAATCCGTCCTGCATAGAAACATCGCATTTTTCAACTTGAAAAGTGCTCTAACAACACACGTTCTTATTGCTCTTCAAGCCCCCCTTTTTTTTAAGTTTAAATTCATCACGTTAGATCACATTATTATTATTATTTTTTTTTTTTTTTGACGGATAGCAACGGGTTTACTTCAGCTACAGTATAATACAATATAACAGTATTATATATGATATACAATATACAATATAGCTACAATTACGATATTTTAACTTCCTATTCACGTGAACAGACACTGTCCTTGCTAATTGTTTAGGAAT
>NC_061850.1:10737460-10744862 GCF_019202785.1 Penaeus chinensis | reverse complement strand
GCTATTGGTCCAAAGTATGTTGTTGTTAATACCTGCCATCTGTACGATAAGTAAAATATTTAATCATCTCTTGTATTCATAACTTCATACAAATTAGTTATTGTAATATATTTTTTGAGCCACATTTAATCTAAAAACAGTAATGATTAGAATAGCAAACTTACGTATACCTAAATAAGGGCACTAAAGTCATACGATAAGAAGCGCTTCTTCGCGAACGAGAGTCATCGGCGTCGACCTCCCTGGTGTAAACACGAGAGTGGATCTTGACGTTCGAAGCATCTTTTCCAAACTTTAATAAACTCTCTCCAGAAAAAGTAGAAGACCTCCCTTCCTCAGGATGGGCGACGAGACCTGGGCGAATATCCAGCTAGTGAAGAGCAAGAGGGAGAGATTCAGGGAGAAGTTCAAGAGGCGAAAAGCAGAGCGAGAGACGATCCTGAACTACGCTGGAGGAGGCGGCGGCAATGCAACCTCACTGCAACTCTGCAATATTGCAACCTCTTCTTCAGCTACGACTTCTTCCTCGGATATTGAGGCGGGCAAGATTCCCATTCCCGTCGGCGTTGGTGGGTTGCAATTCCTATCTTTTTTCTTGTTTGAATGGCATGCGGGTCGAGGCTTATTAGCTTGTGTGTTCCACCAAAATTATGTATGAACAATTTCTCAGGATTCGTTGTTATATTATTTTGGTTAATGTTACCAGTAGCGACGCGTGGAGATAGAGGGAAGTGGACACTGCTATATCTGCAGCGAATTGATCTTTAACGGGAAATGACGAAAATACCCTGTGTGTGTCACCGCTCAGAGACCCACAACACCCTCACACAGCCACAGTTCTTTATGGCGTATTTTCTGTAAGTTCGCACAAAGTGTTAATAAAGGGGCATACAGGGGGCTTGCCTTCCTGTGTAGGGAGTAAATAGGAGGTAGGAAAGGTTAGGTTTTGATTTGGGTTCACATGTTATCCTGGATTTGGGACTTCGTCTCTGGAGGGTGTGTCACTCTCGGTAACAAATACCATTACTTAAAGGAGCTGAGCAATTCTTTCTAAGACCAATCTGCCTATTTTGTTAAGTTTACTGTAGATGTACAGCAGATTGGATTGGTGTAATATTAAATTCAGCCAACAGTCTTGATATGATAGTCCTGCTTTTAGGGGAGGGCATGAAGTATAATAGGGAATTTGTATAGTAAAACAGGTGAAATAGAGTAAATGTCCAACTAAAATATGTAATACTCCACAAAAATGCTAGAAAATGGTCAATTGAAACTCCACAGACATGCCTACCAATAATGCATTGAAAATCTATAGGCTGAAGTGGCAACTTTAGGAAAAGTCTATGGTTGCCCATCTCCTCCTTCAGTAGAATCTATTGGAATACACACCACCATAAGCCCCACCAATCCTCTTAGCTTGGGAACTCTCCCTCCTGGATCTTCCTTGATTTTATACAATAAGTTTTGACCATAGACTCCATGGTCCCCCCATGGCATTTGTGCACTATGGTATAAACATTGGAAAAGTTATATACGGGTATTAGGATTACTTGAGTGGCCACTCTGACAGGTGCACGGCTTATAGGCCAGGCGCACACGAACATTCATGTGCTGTGACAAGACTGTGCCTCCCCTTTGCAATGATATTTTCACTTTTTGAGTATGAATTTTTAAAGCTTTTTTTGCCATTTTCGAATGTCAGTTAATTTTTACATTATGGACATACTAAGCAAGGGCAGATTGAAGATGATATTCTGGTATAAAACTAAGAGTTGCAGTTGTTGGTACAAAAATAATCTGCAGTGCTCCCATGTTTCAGTTTTATCTTGCCTTGCATACCAAGATGAAGACAGTGTTTCCTGGGGGGTGTTTAGGAGCAGAGCCCCTCATCAACCCTCCCCTCAGGCAGTGACTGGAGGCATCCCCTGTCACAGCAACTTAGATTATTGAATAAATTTTGTGACGTGGAGTTGGGAACTTTGGCAAGTGGATCTGGGCTGTAAAGAATTACTCCAATGTCTATATTTATCATTTTGTTTGATTTAACCAGATGGTAATAGACTGTTTTTCATGTACAGACTCCATATCATATCTCTGTCTGTCTGTCTGTCAGTCACTCGCACTGTGTCGTTAACTCAGTGCAATTATAAGAAGAATAAGTAATATTTTGTAATTTGTTTCATTAAAAAAAAAAATTGTTGTAATATTCAGTTTTCTGTTATACAACCAGCACTTCCAGTCACTGCAGCCAGGAATATTATTCTGAGCATGGAAATTGTATCCTTCCAGGAGTTGGTGCTCTTCCAGTCATAGCTCACGGATAGTACGTTCCACTCTTGTTTATTAATGGAAATAATGCAAAAAACCCTTTCAAATGCCAAATGATTCTAATCACCCTTCAAGAGCTTTGTGAGTCATTCCCACCACCCTGGCTTCAGCTGAAACTCTCATGCTGTTTCCTAGTTTTGGGCTCATTTTGTATGGATATGGCTAGGGAGCATTTGAAAAGGAGCTGAGCCCCTGGCAGGGAATATAGTGAAATGAGGATATGGTAATATTGTAATCATAATCTTGGAGGGCATGAAAGACAGAGAACTCTCTCACTTTAAAAAGAGACATCACCTACTGGAGATGCACTGGACCAGTGGAAACACGTGTATTACATATTGCATACATGCTTGTAATCTTGAGGAAAAACACTGTAGTTGAAGCAGCTACTTGTGATTCTGATGCTAGTGTAAATTCTTCTCTACAGTTATGTACCTGTATCATTAGAGTTTTTGTACCCAACAACTTAGTGTTAGGTGCATAAAAGCTTTGCAGAAGAAATAGACATTAGTATGAATCATAGTGTTATATCCAAATCCATCAGGTATATATTAGATGACAAGGAATTAGATAGCAAACAATTCATAAAATGAATGGAATCAAATAAAATTTTGGTGTATCTGTACAATGGTATGTTGGTTTTAGAGAACAAATTCTATGTAGAAGTAAAGAAATTATTTTGTAATTTATACTAAAAAAAAGGTTTCAGTGTCTCTTTGCTGCAGCAAAACTGTATCACTCATCTTTGGAGGGGTTGCTCTCCTGGGAATCCTGGAGTTGGACCCCCAGCGAGGTGGTTAGATTGGGTATATGTAAGGATGTATTGTGTAATGATTGTGGGGATTATTGTATTATTATCTCTGTTTAATGTGAGTGTAATGGATACATCTTTCTTTAATTTCAGTGCCAACCACAAGCAGTAGCCAAGATGACTCTAGTCTCGAATGTGCCTTGTTAGAGTGTCTGAATGAGGCCTTACCACCAGTTCAGTCGATACAGTTGTCAGAAACACTCTCAGCTAAACTAAGAAGAACACTGCCTTCGAAAGCAATTAATAACTTGTTGGAGAAGTTTGCATATAAAGAACTAATTAGGTAAAGTGTAATGTTGAAGTGATATTATTGAGTTTAATGTTGGTTGTGTTAGTTTTGATTTTAGATTTGTAAACATCAGAGTTTTTAAATATTTAAGGTTGTCAATAAGACTAGTTAAATTTTTTTGACAAATAGTTAATTTAGTGCTTGGGTGTTGATTTTATTTATAGTCAAATGTTATAGGTGTGTGTGTATCAGTGTGTCAAGTTTCTGATTGTTTCACACCTTTTGAAATAAACACTGAAAAAAATGCAAAATGAAAATGAAAAGATTAAGTCACACACCTACTGTTAGCCCATAACTGTGGCCTAAACTGAAGATGTTTAATCTTTTGTAATGTGACAGACATAAATGTTTATGGTTATCAGTGGACCGTCTGATTGGTAAGTAATGGGTACTTAGTAGTGGCTGTGTGTTGTTTTCACAATTGCAATATTGATATTGATTGCTTGGTTGTACTCTAATTGCATTTCTTTTATAGTTAGATGATTAAATGCATATGTGAGAGGATATAAGAGAAAGTCTATTGTGTTATTAATCATTAATGGTGCTCATGATATTAACGCCAATAATGGTGACACCATTAACAGTGATGGCAGTCAATATTTGTTTTTGAGAATTTCTTTTGAGGTCTCTCCTTATTCTTAATGGAAGATGTTCAATACTCTTACATCATTCCAGCATTACTCAGGGTACCAGTGAAGGGAGGACTTCGTTGACAGTAGTAGCTGTTGAGCACAGCAAAGTAACAGCTGTTTTGGATGCAGAACACCGAGAGAAGAAAGTTCAGCCCACTGCCGTTGCTGTTGAAGGTTTGTGATTTGATATTGCAAGAGGATGGATAAGGGATGGATTCCATATTTAAATTCAGCCCTGTTTTAACCAGTTGGCACTTGGGACATGCACTGTTACCAAGGAGGCAAGGAGGCAGTAAGTAGGTCTACTTGACTTCACCTGATTATTGCATTCCTTGAATTTTTTTTTTTACTTTTTATAGATTACTAGTACTATCATTACTATTATTATTGTTGTTGACATTAGGATTATTGTACATGTTATTTGCAATGCTAATTGTAATATGAAAAAAAATACAATCAGGTGTGGTCAGATAAAGTTAGTAATTCATTCATGGTGATTAAGAACATGTGGAACCATCTGTGTGTAAATAAAATCAGTAAATTAAAATTACAGTGGACTGGAGATGTACTTACATGCCCTCCTGAATCAGTAGGCTTATATGGTAAAATTATGCATAATTTCTAAAGCATCCTATTGTAGGAAAGTTCAGTCAGCAAAATGCAGGAATGTATTTCCTATGTTCTAAGTGAAAAATTTAAATGTTCCTTAATTGCTTTTATCTATATTTCTTATTTTGTTGATCAATTTTTGCTTCTACTACATGTGCAATGCAGATGAAAACCATTCTCCAGAGAAATCTGACGATACAATCTCAGAGCCTCCTGCAAAGATTCTTCGTGAAGAGAAGGAGACAAAAGTGGACAAAGAGAAGAGAAAAGAAAGGAGAGAAGATGATGTTATGGTATGTAAATGAGTGGTGGAAAGTCATGTGCAGATTTTGCTACGAGCCTGGCTGCTTATGGCACTGTAGGGTAGATAGGCTATACCAGTGAAAAGACACATGGTCAAGTAAACCTGCAGTAAAGCAAAATCGGTTCCATGCAAAAAATCTAAGTACATCAGAGAATCAAATGTAATGATGATAAGATTACTTACTGAACTGTTATTCAGCCAGGGTCTCCAGTGGTATATCTGCTTTAATCTTTTCAAGAAAAGAAATACTAAGGAATGCTTTTTAATGGTGGATAGCATATGCATATAATTATTTTTTAATAAGAAATTTCAGTAATCTTTACTGTTAACTTTAATTTATGTACTTCTTTCACAGAGTTTGTTGTCAGCGCAGAGTATAAGAGAACGGGAAACAAAGAAAGTGGGAGAAGAGATCATGGAATTACTCAGCAAACCTACTGCGAAAGAGCAGAGCTTGGCGCAAAGATTCAGGTCTCAGGGAGGTGAGATAACTGTCTTTTCAACCACATGCTGCTGGAGAAAATGCTGTGCTCATTTACATTTTTTTTTGTGAAAGGTCTCTGCACATAGATGGCTCTGCCAGTGCTTAACCCATTCGCTAAGGGGAAAATGAACAAAAAATGGGGGAAATGCTGTGCTCATTTTTTATATTTTTTGTGAAATGTCTCTACACATAGCTGGCTCTGCCTTACCTGATTTCACCTTTCCTTGATTTGGCGGGAAAATTAATTTTTTTACTAGTGCTAAGAATATCGATGGTGTTATTTTTATTATAAACATAATTATTATAATGTTATAAACAATAGTAATAGCAAAATAAGATAATGTAAAAGGGTAAACGGGCGAGACAGGCAGTACTCGTAATTAGCTCATTGGTGATTTAGTACAAGTGTAGCCATCTATGTGTAAAAACAATTAAACAAGTAAACTCACAGTGGGCATGGCACGGATACGTGACATGCCCATTGCGAATGGGTTAACCATAATGGAGTCATTTAGTAGACCTTGTGACCTTACCTTATTTCACCTTTCCTTGAATTGGCAGGAAAAACGTATTTTTTATTAATTCTGTGAATATCGATAGTGTTATATTTATTATAGATATTATAATTACTATAATGTTATAAACATTAGTAGTAGCAAAATAAGACAACAAAAAATATTTTTGTAAATCAAAGAAAAGGGTAAACGGGTGAGATAGGCAGTACTTGTAATTGGCTCAAGTGTACAAGTGTAGCCATCTATGTGTAAAAACAATGAATAAAGTAAACTCACATTGCCATTGGGTTAAATTGGTAAGTTTGTTGTTTTTAGATGGATATTGCTTTATTGATTTAGTATATGTTATTTAACTGTGAATGATCATTGGTATGTATTGATAGGAGTTCAATGGAGAAAGGTTTTCATTAGTTCAGATGGTGCCAGTCAGGACTTTCTTGTATTTAGATCTTCAGAACTTTACAGTACTGGAAGTCAGCAAAGAATGATTGTGTGAACCATACTTCTCCTCAATGTATTATTTGAGTCAGATTACCAGATTTCTCAGAGAGAGGACTGATGTACTTACAAGACATAAAATGTGTATATGGTTGGGTCTGGGAAAAAAAGGAAAAGAAAGAAACAGGAGATATGCACTTCCTTTTTATGTGTTTTATGGTTAGAATTTTATTTTATTAGCTATCGTTTTATTCTGAAGGAAAGCTAGGAGTATTTATTAATGGCTTAAGATTGTAATGTTAGAAAATAGTAAATCACATTAGAGTTTATTGATTATCTCTATATAATTGCTTTTAGATTAACTAGTATTTAAGGAATTTGGCATGAATTTCAGCTGTTCGGTTTGAAAGCTAGACAGTGATTAACTTAGTATACTGAAATTAAGGGGAACATCATTCTCTTTTGCTGGTAGCTAACCTGTTATAATCATGTAGCTACTAAAAAAAAGTAGAATGATGTACGTCAGCTGTAAAAGGAAGTATTACTATTATAAGATTTCAGCTATATAATTCTTAAGAAATGATATGTAGGAGAACTAAAGTAAATTGCAAACATGAACTGTACATAAAACTGAGCTTAGATGGAAACTGAAGCCAGCTTTGCCTTCGCAGGTGCCAAGGTCCAGGAATTCTGTCCACATGGCACCAAGGAAGAGTGTGAGAGAGCGACAAAGAAGGGAGGGCCGCAGTGTGGACGCCTTCACTTCCGCAAGATCATCCAGAAACACACAGATGAGTCTCTGGGAGATTGCTCCTTCCTGAACACTTGCTTCCACATGGACACGTGCAGGTGAGCTCTAGTTCGAACTGGAGTGTTTAAAAGAGTCAATGGAAATGCTTTTCTCATTCACTCTCCTCTTCCTTCTCTTGCTTTCTCTTATTCTTTCATTACTCATTCTCTCTCTTTCTTTCTCTTATTCTGTCACCTTGTCC
>NC_061850.1:10719960-10722460 GCF_019202785.1 Penaeus chinensis | reverse complement strand
AGTCGCAGGCTGTTGAGATCGACCTATAATCTGAAGCGTAAAAAGTAAATGAACAATTGCTGATTTACGCGAACATTTATCATAACTATGGCAACCTTCAACCAGATGGCAAGTCTTTAAGCAACTGATATGGATTTTGGGGTGTTATCTTTATTTTTCCCGATTTGGTTTTAGTTTTTGCTTTCACAATCATCATGTCCGCGATTTTTTCGGAAAAAACGGAGGCTAGGAGAAATATATAAGATTTTTGCAAAGGTAGCTGATTTTCTAAAAGCGTGTAAATTGCTGTTTTCTTTAAACTGGGGAAGAGTAATTAAAATTCATAAGATCAATTGAGGTAATAAAGAAAAGGCAACTAGCATGAGGTTGCCTCATAGAGTGAACTATGTAGTATTTTTTTTTTCTTCAAAAATCCCTGATGGTTTCTAGAATCAATCGCCGATGGCTGGAAAACTGTGACTATAGAGTATATAATTGTGTAGAGTTGTGATTTATCTACAGGTATACATAATCCTAATGCAAACACACACACACTGAAAACTTGAATGCAGTAAGTAAAACAGTGCTTGACAAGTGTTACCACAACCCTAAATGCGCTATATTTTCACACAAGATCTATTCAACATTTCTCTTGCTCTTCAAGACATTTAGTCAAGTTTTATTACAGATGTTAAAACCAATGCCTGTGTATTATAAACCTGAGTACTTTATCATTGCAAGAAGTATAAAAAAAAAAAAAAAAAAAAAAGCTTTGGTGAATTTAGTATTCTATAATTGGGTACTCCAGGATCCAACGTCATCATGTGTAAATTTATAGCATGCTGGCTCCACTAGCATAATAATATTGTGTAAGCCGCATTTTTCGACGAGAAACGCAAGCAAGTCCTGGTTTGGTTCGGTTTGCCTCGTCCTGCTCAATTCGTCCTAAAAAGTCCCAGCACCAGCACGTAGACAAACTACCGCACGCAATATGTGATGACTATTTCCCCGTCGTAGTGGGTGATGGATAATCGTGGAGGAAAACAGAATGGAAGTTGTTAGTAATGATTACGACTCTAGCGACGAGGATATCTTTCCTTACCCTGGTTTTGCATTACCTAAAGAAAATAAAGGAAATACGATTTACAAAAAATAATTTACATATTATTTAGCTCAGAAGGTTATGGATAACTAGAAATAAAATCGTCCACACATTTAAGGGCAGCAGTTTTAAAGGATAATATCTACTATTAATAGCAAAGATAGGTCTTTCAAACTGCGAGTTTATAATGAAGATATTAGAGGTAAATAAAAATGTTCTTAAATGCTCTTCGAACACCACCCAGGATGACCATAATGCAGTTATAAGTAGGAAGTATTTAACTTTTCGAGAATAATAAAAATAGTAATATATTGCTGTTAATGATTATGCCAGGTCAGCACGTAAATGACCTAAGCTTGGTTGTTTATAATATCATCTACTGCCGAAGAGAATTTCATCGAAATAGTTTCTGTCGGCCATGTTGGCGGTTTGTTTACTATCGTGACATCATGAAACTATAGCAAGCTTCTTCTGGAGGAAGTTTGAAAATGCTTGGTTTGGTTACGAAATGAAACCAAGATAACCTGATCAAGAAGTTCCGTTAAAACAGGGATTGAACCAGAAGTTAATAATTCTTCAAGCTATCTTGAAATATCTTGCCGTTAAAAAAGCGCCCTTAGGAAAATGTAATGAGAAACTTAGTATCTTTTGCACGTGGTGGGTGTCTAGCAGCGTTCGTTATGTGCAGCGATGAATAATTATGGAAGAAGAAGCGGTTTCGTTTGAATATTTCGTCATTTCGCAGACATGCGGGCTGGCGCGTGACATGTCCCTGTCTGG
The DNA here is from genome assembly GCF_019202785.1 of Penaeus chinensis. Classification (NCBI taxonomy): domain Eukaryota; kingdom Metazoa; phylum Arthropoda; class Malacostraca; order Decapoda; family Penaeidae; genus Penaeus; species Penaeus chinensis. The sequence continues at coordinate 10,720,599 of NC_061850.1, read as the reverse complement.
CGTTGGTTAAGATTTAAGTGTCAAAAAAAGTACAAATTGACTAAACATAAAACTAACAGGGAAGAAAAACAGCGTGTCTTATGATGGTGATAGATCAATGCAGAATTATTTTCGCTCGGTAAATGCTAATTACCATGCCACATCTACTGAACTCTTTTTGTCTCCTTATATATAAATATTGTAACTTATATCCACGGTAAGTCTGTTAAGAACACGCTGATAGAGTCCCCCCCTGTAATATATCTTAATTATATACGATGCAGCTGATAGTCGCTATGTGTAGTCACTAAAGAGTTCCAAAATAGGGATTTTCCACCACAAAAGTTAAACAAAGAAGTGAAAAACAGTATAAACGACAAACAGGTACATATAGTCACCATAATCCAATTACATATTAACTCAACATAAAGCACAGCACAAACCAGCAAAAACAAAGTGAAAAGAAAAGACGCTCGGTAATTCAAATGCGTGATTTGTTTTCATGAATTATCAATGAAATGCTTTATCACATTTTCCGATAGTCTCTCATCAAATTGCTCGGAGAACCACTGCTACCATTTAGGCGAGGAAAGATATATCATTTTGTCATGCACTCATTATGTCATGCACGTTTTGTCATGTACTGGTTATTCCAGATAT
>NC_061850.1:10694960-10702460 GCF_019202785.1 Penaeus chinensis | reverse complement strand
CACACACACACACACACACACACACACACACACACACACACACACACACACACACAATTACACCCCTACATCTGATTTATCCATATTACCCCTAATCCAAGTATCATATAAAAATAAAGAAAATATGAATACCCAGCTCAGTCAACGACCACAAGGACCTACGACCCTGGGAGCAGCGTGTCGTCCTGGCTGAGTTGGTGACGTACATGGTGAGCTCAGGGACCGCCCGCCAGATTCACCTGCTACACGACCTCAGCGCCCCTGGTGAGTCTTCGGGGAACTGTCGGTGGGGTGGGCGGTTGGAGCTTTGCTGGTTTGTGTTTGTGTGCTTTGTTTGATGTTTTTTTTGGTGTGTGTTTTGATTCTTGGCGATTGTTTTTTTATGAGTTATGCTTCCATTTTTATTATATTTGTGTAATTTTGTGTATTTGTTTTGTTTGTGTTTGTATTTATATTTTTTCGTGATTCTGTTTAGCTTTGATTTATTGTTTTGCGTTTTTGTGTAAAAGAAAAAAAAAAATGTGTATGTACGTGTGTGCTATTCCCTCCCTGTGTGTATGTGTATTCACCCCTGTTTGTCTACCTCTGCCTCTGTTCTGTCAGTTTCACTCTCTCTCATTCCCCTCCTCTTTTCCTTTCTTTCTCCATCGCTCTCTCTCTCCCTCTCCTGCTCTTCCCCTGTCTCCCTCCCTTCCTCTCCCTCCCTCCTCCACTTCTTTCTACCTCTATTCTCCTACCCTCTTTCTCTTTCTCTCTCCCCTACGTCAGACATCTCCCCGACGGTGCAGGCAATTAACCGTCGTTGGGGCGAAGTTACAGTCCTCACTTATGATGACGACCTCGATCTCCTCGAGTCCATGATCAGGTCGTACTACCACGTGGAGGAGATGCGCAACGTGGTCGTCGTTTGTTCCACCGAAAACACGATGGCTGTGTTCGAAAAGGTATGTGGAGATTTTTGTCTTTTTTTTCCGGGATATTTATGAGGCTTTTAAATCGTTTTGAGGTTACAGCTTCTTAAAAAAAAAAAAAAAAAAAAAAAAAAAAAAAAAAAAAAAAAAAAAAAAAAAAAAAATAAAGGAACAGTCACACATCCACGTAATAACAATATAAAAACAATCTCTTCCGGTTCGCAAGTGATGGACTACTCTTGCCTTGTGTTTACCTAACGATTATTCATGTTAAATTACACTACGTAAACTATCATGGCGGCCCTATCGCCAGGGACAGACCACCATTTCATACCAAAATATGTACTCCGCAAAGAAAAAGCTAATTTAGAAATTGATGCTGTTATTACTCAGCGAAATTATTACGTGAAAGAGCGCATGTTCATGTACTGACAACAGCCCTTTTTCAACAACGTTTTCTTGCACAATTGTATTAATGCTCTTTAACTCATATTTCCTGATTCTACAACGTTTGTTCCATCGTCCTATAACTTCCTATAACGTCTATTACTTCTATTCCTTGTCTCTATAACTTCAAGAAAATACATAGTATTGTTGTATCTATTATTGTATTTTTCTCAGTGCAATAAGGTTTTCGTATTTGAATGAACTTTGTACTCTTTTCTATTTAATGAATGATAATATTTTTTCTCTTTCAAAAAATTAAGAATAACCACAGAGTTTCCTCAGCCGTTTATTTTTATTTTTTCTAGAGAGAAAAAAAAATCTTACTTCAAATAATACTCAACCTTTTTTCTTTCAACAAATTTCCTTTCGTTTTTTTCCCAATATTCAAACAATGTTTTTTTTTCCCCCATCCCATTTACCTTTTACTATGAACCTATTGCAACCTTTCTAGATTCGAACTAGGAACTTGGAATCCCCGACGGTGCAGTGGTACGTGGTTTTGCTGGACGACGTGGTGTCCGAGCTCGCGGCGTTGCTGAGGGAAGGAACGCAGGTACGTAAATAGTATATCGTGTAAGCCTTTGATGTGGGTGATGAGTGAGTTGCTGTGATGTTTTGTGTGCAAATGCTTGTCAGTCTTTTTGTCTGTTTGTCTGTTTGTCTGTTTGTCTGTTTGTCTCTTTCTCTCTTTCTCTCTCTCTCTCTCTCTCTCTCTCTCTCTCTCTCTCTCTCTCTCTCTCTCTCTCTCTCTCTCTCTCTCTCTCTCTCACACATTCTCTCTGTCTCACATTCTCTCTCTCTCTCTCTCTCTCTCTCTCTCTCTCTCTCTCTCTCTCTCTCTCTCTCTCTCTCTCTCTCTCTCTCCTCCCACTCTCTCTATCTGTATGGACCTTTCCTTTTCTCTTTCTATCTGCTTTGTGCGTCTAGAATTCCTCCTTTGTGGCGTGTCTGTATCTTCCAATAGAGATGCAAATTTAATAGAAGAAAACGCCTCTCTGCTCTTTCCTCAGGTATCAGCGGCCGTCAAGAAAACCATCGCATCTTACGGTCTTGCAATATCTTTCATTGGCAAGGAAAACAGAGCAAAGTGAGTGATATGTGTGTGCCTTATTTTTTGTTTTCGTTTTTTTTCAAATCATGTGATTACTTGAGCATTTTTTTTTTTTGAATGGTATGATTATCTATTTCGTCTTTAGTTTATATGTCTAAGTCTATCTCATTTTATATATATATTTCTTTCTATCTTTTATATTCATGGTCTGGGTAAAACAATAACAAAGGAGGAGAGGAATAAGATTTGATTTTTTGTACAGAGCGGTTGTTTGGGTTAAATTGAGGTTAATGAAGGCAGATTCTAAGTAAAGATCGGGTGTTTTGGGTAGGTTAAAGTGGATTCTAAGTAGATTCTAAGTAAATAACGAGTATTTAGGGTAGAATAAGGTAGATTCTGAGGAAAGAACGGGTGGTTTGGGCAGATTAAGGTAGATTCTAAGATTCTGAGGGCGTTTAGTTGACGAGCAGATGAAGGTAAATTCTGACAAATGTGGTAGATTAAAGATTTTAGAGGCAGAATTAGTAGCAAGATTAGAATACATCCAAATTACCAGCAGCAGATTTATTGCAGTATTGAGGTTATTTCTAATTTCTGACGTTAATATGGCATAGATTAGTGCACTGCAATGATGGTAATAATTATCATCATCATGGTTATTACAATTATGATTATCAACTCGCTTATCACCCTATTAAGGTTTCGCGCCGTTGGTTCCTGGCGCTGGGTGCGAGCGAGGGGCGTGGCCTCTGCCTTCGTGTCCGAATCCCTGACTCCGGACTTGAACAAACTCTACTCTGACTTCGGTGGGCGTCAGCTGAAGGGCGCTGTGGTTGACAACTGGCCCTTCTTCAAGGTCACAGAGTTGGATACTTTCGACGGCATCTACAGGGAGGCTCTGCCGCACTCGGGCATCGACTGCAACGTCGTCAACAGCATCGCGGCCAAGTTCAATTTTACGTGAGTTCGGACGCGCGAGCTCTGGCATAAACGTACTCGTTATTTTTATTATCGTGTGTTAAGTTTGTGAATTAAAGAAAATGAGTTTGGTTATTACATGAAATGCTGCACGTTGGCCACCAAAGAAAGAAAGAAAGTAAGAAAGAAAAAAAGGTATGGCCATTTCGCAGATTATCTCTGTACTCGAATCGAAAATGCACTTGAAATTTTGGTAATGACTGAATGTAGCTTATTCAATTAGCACTCTTTTATACCAAATAATCATCATCAACGACCTGTCAGCCTGGCACGAGCTATCACCATTAGCAGCCAAAAAAAAAAAAAAAAAAAAAAAAAAAAAAATAGTATAACAGTCCATACTGCAGTTTTAATATAATTACAGAAGCAATTGGGATATATCTGTTTATGTCTGTTTGTATCTATCTGTCTATCTAATTTTACCTATCTATTATTTATCCCTCATTATATCTATATCAGTCGATATGTCTCTATCTATATCTATTTATCTTTCTGTGTATCTGTTTCTCTCTCTCTCACTCTCTCTCTCTCTCTCTCTCTTCTCTCTCTCTCTCTCTCTCTCTCTCTCTCTCTCTCTCTCTCTCTCTCTCTCTCTCTCTCTCTCTCTCTCTCTCTCTCTCTCTCTCCCTCCCTCCCTCCCTCCCTCCCTCCCTCCCTCCCTCTCCTTCGCTCACTCTCTCTTTATCTCTCTATCTCTCTATCTATCTATATCTCTTTCATTATCTATCTGTATCTATCTCTCTATCTATCTCTCTATCTCTTCATCTATCTGTCTATGTATCTATCGCTCTCTCTCTCTCTCTCTCTCTCTCTCTCTCTCTCTCTCTCTCTCTCTCTCTCTCTCTCTCTCTCTCTCTCTCTCTCCTCTCTCCCTCTCTCCCTCTCTCCCTCTTCCCTCTCCCTCACTCTCTCTCTCTATCTCTATCACTATCTATCTATCTGTCTATCTGTCTGTCTATCTATCTGTCTATCTGTCTATCCATATCTCTCAATCATCTATCCACCACTCTATCCACCTACCGTCCGCCTCTCCTTCCAGGTACAAGCTGCTCCTCGAACCCAACGAAGGGTGGGGGGGCCCGGAGCCCGATGGAACGGTCACGGGCATGATCGGGATGGTGGCGAGGAGGGAGACCAGCTTTGCCATCGACGAAATCACCATCACAGGTAAAGAGGGGTAGGGAGAGGGAGGAAGAGGGAGAGAGGGAGAGGGAGAGGGAGAGGGAGAGGGAGAGGGAGAGGGAGAGGGAGAGGGAGAGGGAGAGGGAGAGGGAGGGAGGGGGGGAGAGGGAGGGGGGGAAGGAGGGAGGCAGAGGGAGGGGGGGAAGAGGGAGGGGGGGAGGAGGGAGAGAGGGAAGAGGGAGGGAGGGAGAGGGATGGTGGCGAGGAGGGAGACCAGCTTTGCCATCGACGAAATCACCATCACAGGTAAAGAGGGAGAGGGAGGGGGGGGGAGAGGGAGAGAGGGAGAGGGAGAGGGAGGGAGGGAGAGGGATGGTAGCGAGGAGGGAGACCAGCTTTGCCATCGACGAAATCACCATCACAGGTAAAGAGGGAGAGGGAGGGAGGGAGGAAAGAGGGGGGGGGGGAGAGGGAGAGAGGGAGAGGGAGAGGGAGGGAGGGAGAGGGAGGGTAGCGAGGAGGGAGACTAGCTTTGCCATCGACGAAATCACCATCACAGGTAAAGAGGGAGAGGGAGGGGGGGGGGGAGAGGGAGAGAGGGAGAGGGAGAGGGAGGGAGGGAGAGGGATGGTGGCGAGGAGGGAGAGCAGCTTTGCCATCGACGAAATCACCATCACAGGTAAAGAGGGAGAGGGAGGGGGGGGGAGAGGGAGAGAGGGAGAGGGAGAGGGAGGGAGGGAGAGGGAGGGTGGCGAGGAGGGAGACCAGCTTTGCCATCGACGAAATCACCATCACAGGTAAAGAGGGAGAGGGAGGGAGGGAGGGAAGAGGGGGGGGAGGGAGAGAGGGAGAGGGAAAGGGAGGGAGGGAGAGGGATGGTAGCGAGGAGGGAGACTAGCTTTGCCATCGACGAAATCAACATCAAGGGTAAAGAGGGGTAGGGAGAGGGAGGAAGAGGGAGAGAGGGAGAGGGAGAGGGAGAGGGAGAGGGAGGGAGGGAGGAAGAGGGGGGAGAAGGAGGGGGAGGGAGAAGAAAAGAATGAGGGATAGGGAGAAAGAGGGAGGGAGGAGGGAGGAAGGAGGGAAAGGGAGGGATGGTGGCGAGGAGGGAGACTAGCTTTGCCATTAACGAAATCATCATCACAGGCAAAGAGGGAGGGAAAAGGAAGGGAGGAAAGAAAGGGAGGTGATAGAAGGGGGAGGGGAAGGAGGGGAAGGATGGAGAGAGGGAGAAATGGAGAGAGGAGGGGAAGGAGGCAGGCAAGAGGAACAGAAGGAGGGAGGAAGGAAGAAAGAAGGAGGAGAGAAGGAGAGGAGAGAGGAGTGTAGGAAAGAAATAGAAGAGGAAAGAGAACGGAGAAGGATGGAGGAGCCTTGTCTTTATTTTTTTATTTATTTTTTATTCACCTTTTTTATTTATTAATTTATTTATTTATATCCATCTTTCTATATATAATTAGGTAGTTACAGCCTGCTGAACCCAAAAAGGAAATTGATGTTTTTCCCAAGAGTCTTTTGACAGCTGTTAATTGTAAAGAACACTTCCTTATCACAAATAAAAGATGGGAGTTTTCGTTAAATAATCATGGATCTAGCGATACCTGAAATCTCACGGCGATATTTTCTGGTATTTTGTCGGTACATTTTATTTGAAAAAAATAGTTCATTATTAACAGTGATAGAATAAATTATCGAAAAACAAACAAACACAAAAGGTGAGAGTTATGATCTAGCGTAAACATTTTTGAAAGTTACTCGTATTTATTTTTTATTTTTTTTAAAGCAATTTTCAACTGTTGTGTCTAGCGGGTTTTAAAGCCCAGTCTAACAGTTTTGTGGAACTACCATTGAAAAAAAAAAAAAAAAAAAGTCGTTACTCCCTCCCTTCCAGGACCCCGCGAGACTGTAGTGGACTTCACGAAGCCGTACTTCCTGGAATCGACTACCATGCTGTCGCCGGCGCCCGCAGAGAAGAGCAGGGCGGGCGCCATCTTCTCGCCCTTCACGCCCTTGGTAACTGGGGTGGGGGGAGGGCTGAGGGGGAGGCAGGGGAAGGGGAAAAATGGAGGAGAGGAGGGATGCAGGGAAGGAGAAGGAGGAGGAGGGGTGGGGAGGGGAAAAAGGGAGGAGAGGAGGGGGGAAGGGAAGGAGAAGGAGGAGGAAGAGGGGTTGGGAGGAAAGGGGAAGGAGGAGGGAGGCAGGGAAGGAGAAGGAGGAGGAGGGGTGGGGAGGAAAGGGGAAAAAGGGAGGAGAGGAGGGAGTCAGGGAAGGAGAAGGAGGAGGAGGGGTGGGGAGGATAGGGGAAGGAGTAGGGGGGAAGAGAAGGAGAAGGAGTAGGAGGAGGGGAAGGAGAAAAAGGGAGGAGAGAAGGGAGGCTGGGAAGAAGAAGGAGGAGGAGGAGGGGTGGGGAGGAAAGGGGAAGGAGGAGGAGGAGGGGAAGGGGAAAAAAGGGAGGAGAGGAGGGAGGCAGGGAAGGAGAAGGAGGAGGAGGAGGGGTGGGGAGGAGAGGGGAAGGAGGAGGGGGAAGGTAAGGAGGAGGAGGAGGAGGAGGAGGAGGAGGAGGAGGGGAAGGGGAAAAATGGAGGAGAGGAGGGAGGCAGGGAAGGAGAGGGAGGAGGAGGAGGAGGAGGAGGAGGAGGAGGAGGAAGGGTGGGGAGGAAAGGGGAAGGAGGAGGGGGGAAGGGAAGGAGGGGGAGTGGAGGAAAGGAAAAGGAGGAGGGGTGGGAATAAGGGGAAAGAGAAGAGGTGGGGGGATAAAGGAGAAGGAGGAGGAGGAGGGGAGGGGTGTAGGGGAATGGAGTATGAGTCAGAGATGATTCGTCTAATGATAATGATATAACTGCGATAATGATAGTCATTATAATGGTAATTATAAACGATAATAATGATAATGTATATAATAAGATCATAATGAAAACAATGATGATAATAACAATAGTAATGATGGTGATGATGACAAAAGTGATAATATTCATAACATTATTTATGATA
>NC_061850.1:10674960-10682460 GCF_019202785.1 Penaeus chinensis | reverse complement strand
GGAGGGAGGGAGGGACGGATGGGGTGGGGGGTGAGGGAGGGAAGGAGGGAGGGAGGGTGGGAGGGAGGGAGGGAGGGAGGGACGGATGGGGTGGGGGGTGAGGGAGGGAGGGAGGGACGGATGGGGTGGGGGGTGAGGGAGGGAGGGAGGGACGGATGGGGTGGGGGGTGAGGGAGGGAAGGAGGGAGGGAGGGTGGGAGGGAGGGAGGGTGAGGGAGGGAGGGAGGGACGGATGGGGTGGGGGGTGAGGGAGGGAAGGAGGGGGGGAGGGGGGGAGGGAGGGAGGGTGAGGGAGGGATGGAGGGACGGATGGGGTGGGGGGTGAGGGAGGGAAGGAGGGAGGATGAGGGAGGGATGGAGGGAGGGTGAGGGAGGGGGTGAAGGAGGGAGGGAGGGAGGGTGAGGGAGGGGGTGAAGGAGGGAGGGTGAGGGAGGGAGGTTGAGGGGTGAGGGAGGTGGATAGGTGTGGGGAAGGGGGAGGAGGTGAAGAAGGAGGAGTGGGAAGAGGTGAAGGAAGGAAGGAGTATGAGTGGGGGAAAGAATTGAAGGATGGAAGGAAGGGAGGAAGGAAGGAGGGGAAAGAGGTGAAGGAAGGACGGAGGATGAGTAAGAGAAGGAGGTCGGGTAGGAGGTGCAGGATGGGTAGGGGGGGAGGGTGAGGGAGGCCGAATGGGGGGATGGAGAGAGCGAGGGAGAGAGGAGGATTAATGGAAGTGGGAGGAAGTGAAGGAGGAAGGAGGATGGAGGAGAGGTGAAGGGGAAGGAGAAATGGGGGTGGGAGTGAAGGAAGAGTTAGAGGGAGAGAAAACAAAAACAAAGAATTCACACATATAAACGCAAGCACAAACATAGCCTTACAGAATTTAGTTCCCAGTCACATTTTTTTTTCGAGAAAATTCTCAAATAAAACCAATTCAGTGGTATTACGAAATAATTAAAATTTACATTGCATTCTAACCATTGTCAGTCTGATGTCATACCTAAGGCTGGACCGAAATTCAAGTCAAAATTGCTGTTAACGGTTCTTGAATATTTATATCACAATTTTTCAGTTCCACAAGCACTATTCATACACAGTAACATTAAGCGAGAGAGAGAGAGAGAGAGAGAGAGAGAGAGAGAGAGAGAGAGAGAGAGAGAGAGAGAGAGAGAGAGAGAGAGAGAGAGAGAGAGAGAGAGAGAGAGAGAGATTGAAAAATTCCTGCCGCATCAAATCTACAGCGAGAGGGTGGGGCTTGGGGGCGGAGCCCTAAGTATAGCATTATGATATAGTATTGTGGCAAAAAGGGTAGAAATGAGTTCAGGTTAGGATAAGTAGACAGAAGAAGGGGATGAAGAAAAGGTACAGGAGAGGGGACACGAGGGCTGAGGTCCAACGCAGGGTGATCCCCTTCCTTGGGCCTCAGAGAGAGAGAGAGAAAGAGAGTAGCTAACCTCAGCAGTAAAAGGCGAGAACACCGCGAAGGCCCTGTTCTTCTCCGCCGGCGCTGGAGACACGATTGTGGTCGATTCCAGGAAGTAAGGCAGAGTGAAGTCGACCACCACCTCACGCGGGCCTGGAACAACAACGTGTGGAAAAGGCGGCGAAAGAAGTTAGGAGGAGTTTCAGAACGGAAGAATAAAGTTAATGTGGTAAGTTTAGGGAGTTTCGGAAACTTTAAGGAAATATGGTGACATGACATGTCTTTCAGGCGCAGAATAGTACCGATAAAGAGGTGACGGCTCAATCTGGAATCCATCTTCTTTGATCTGCTCTCATGTCAATAATAATGTTTAACTTGCAAAGACCTCGCCTAAAACCAACTATTGTTGATTTCATAAAGGTCTGACTTTGATTATAATGATTATGATCGAATTTTAGGCCGGGTACTCTTTCAAGGGGCTATGCATTTCAGAAATAGGCTATCAGGTGTTGGAAGTCTGTCTCTCTTTCACACTGCGATATTGCCAAGGTCACAGATTCCTCTTAAGTTCACGAAAGGACCTTAGCTAACCTGTGATTGTAATTTCATTGATGGCGAAATGGACCTCGTGGCGCGCCACCATGCCAATCATTCCTGTGATGGACCCGTCCGGTAGAACTCCGCCCCACTGTCCGTCCTCAGCCAATAGGAGTTTGTATCTGTTAAAAGAGGGAGGAGCCATATTAATCTTGGTGATCAGGAATTTTTTGGGGAATTTGTAAAATCTAAGGAATTCTGTGGAAAGTCAATTTGCAATGGCTTATATTATTATGACAACATTAGTGTGTTCTCCCTTTATGATTTTACTTGATACAAATGCCCATTTCATTAACTGTGAACTGTAAACTTTATTTTTTTTTATCTTGTCCTGGGGATTTTTTTTTCTGAAACCATTCACGCCCTAAATATAAAAAAGACGTGACAATGACAGGCATGCCCTACTGTAAAAAAACAATTCGTTACTCTAATTGCACGATGCGGCGTGACAGTAACAAGTATGGCAATTTAGACCACGTTCTGCAACTTTCAGTCCTTGCACGGTAAGCTGGGATAATAATTAAAGAGTAGATGCATTGGTTTGTGGCTGATATCATTATCCTTCGTTGTTTTGTTGCTAAGAATCTTTACTGTGACATTCTTTCGTTCTACCTAAATGTAATATGACGTATCAGTACTTTGAACAACTTGAAAAATCTAAGGAAGTTTCGTGAAATCTAAGTAATTTTCTTGAAATCTAAGGGATTTTCGTGAAATCTAAGGGATTTTCGTGAAATCTAAGAAATTTTCGTGAAATCTAAGAAATTTTCGTGAAATCTAAGGGATTTTCGTGAAATCTAAGGGATTTTCGTGAAATCTAAGGAATTTTCGTGAAATCTAAGGAATTTTCGTGAAATCTAAGGGATTTTCGTGAAATCTAAGGAATTTTCGTGAAATCTAAGGGATTTTCGTGAAATCTAAGGAATTTTCGTGAAATCTAAGGAATTTTCGTGAAATCTAAGGGATTTTCGTGAAATCTAAGGAATTTTCGTGAAATCTAAGGGATTTTCGTGAAATCTAAGGAGTTTTCGTGAAATCTAAGGGATTTTCGTGAAATCTAAGGAATTTTCGTGAAATCTAAGGGATTTTCGTGAAATCTAAGGAATTTTCGTGAAATCTAAGGAGTTTTCGTGAAATCTAAGGAATTTTCGTGAAATCTAAGGGATTTTCGTGAAATCTAAGGAATTTTCGTGAAATCTAAGGAATTTTCGTGAAATCTAAGGGATTTTCGTGAAATCTAAGGAATTTTCGTGAAATCTAAGGGATTTTCGTGAAATCTAAGGAATTTTCGTGAAATCTAAGGAATTTTCGTGAAATCTAAGGGATTTTCGTGAAATCTAAGGAATTTTCGTGAAATCTAAGGGATTTTCGTGAAATCTAAGAAATTTTCGTGAAATCTAAGGGATTTTCGTGAAATCTAAGGAATTTTCGTGAAATCTAAGGGATTTTCGTGAAATCTAAGGAATTTTCGTGAAATCTAAGGAATTTTCGTGAAATCTAAGGAGTTTTCGTGAAATCTAAGGAATTTTCGTGAAATCTAAGGGATTTTCGTGAAATCTAAGGAATTTTCGTGAAATCTAAGGAATTTTCGTGAAATCTAAGGAATTTTCGTGAAATCTAAGGAATTTTCGTGAAATCTAAGGGATTTTCGTGAAATCTAAGGAATTTTCGTGAAATCTAAGGGATTTTCGTGAAATCTAAGGAATTTTCGTGAAATCTAAGGAATTTTCGTGAAATCTAAGGGATTTTCGTGAAATCTAAGGAATTTTCGTGAAATCTAAGGGATTTTCGTGAAATCTAAGGAATTTTCGTGAAATCTAAGGGATTTTCGTGAAATCTAAGGAATTTTCGTGAAATCTAAGGGATTTTCGTGAAATCTAAGGAATTTTCGTGAAATCTAAGGAATTTTCGTGAAATCTAAGGGATTTTCGTGAAATCTAAGGAATTTTCGTGAAATCTAAGGAGTTTTCGTGAAATCTAAGGAATTTTCGTGAAATCTAAGGAGTTTTCGTGAAATCTAAGGAATTTTCGTGAAATCTAAGGAATTTTCGTGAAATCTAAGGAATTTTCGTGAAATCTAAGGAGTTTTCGTGAAATCTAAGGGATTTTCGTGAAATCTAAGGGATTTTCGTGAAATCTAAGGAATTTTCGTGAAATTTAAGGGATTTTCGTGAAATCTAAGGAATTTTCGTGAAATCTAAGGAGTTTTCGTGAAATCTAAGGAATTTTCGTGAAATCTAAGGAATTTTCATGAAATCTAAGGGATTTTCGTGAAATTTAAGGAATTTTCGTGAAATCTAAGGAACTTTCGTGAAATCTAAGGAATATTCGTGAAATCTAAGGAATTTTCATGAAATCTAAGGGATTTTCGTGAAATCTAAGGGATTTTCGTGAAATCTAAGGAATTTTCGTGAAATCTAAGGAGTTTTCGTGAAATCTAAGGGATTTTCGTGAAATCTAAGGAATTTTCGTGAAATCTGAGAAATTTTAGAAGCTTTTCCCAAGCATTTGAAATTCTGAGTGTGGAAATACTGCCTGTATCTCTTTACATTATGCATTTCAACAATCTATCTATGCATGTTTGTCTATCTATCTGTCTGTATACTTATCTACAAATTTAGCTATGCATCTCTGTCTATCTAACTGTCTATCCCTCTGTGCATTTATCTGTCTATCTCTCCATCTACACATATGTGAATGTATTTCTGTCTATCTGTCAATCTATCTATGTGTCCATCTGTCTATGTGTTTATCTATCTATCTATCGATCTATCTATCACTTTATGTCTATCTATATATCTATCTATCCATCCACATATCTCTCTCTATCTATCTATGAATCTATCTATCTGTCTGTCTGTCTGTCTCTCTGTCTGTCTGTCTATCTGTCTGTCTCTCTGTCTATCTGTCTGTCTCTCTGTCTGTCTGTCTGCCTGTCTACTGACGTGAAGTTGAGTTTCTCCGCGATCGTGTTGAGGAGATGAAAGTCGATCCCGGCGTCAGACACGATTTCCCCCGTAGTCTTGTCCTTCATCACCCTGAAGAAGGGCCAGTTGTCCACCACGGAGGACTTCATGACCCTCCCGCCGAAGTCGCTGTAGACGTCCATGAGGTCCCTGTAGATCGGCTCCCTCAGGAAATGCCGAGAGCCTTCGGAAGGGCTCCACCACCACGAGCCGACGGGGTGGAGCCTACGCCGGGAGGGAAGGAGCAGAGAAAAGGAGAAGATGATAACGATACGATGGGAAAAGAAGCAGAGAGAGTAAAGAACGAAAGAGATAATGGTGATAGAAGAAGTAGAGGGAGAAAAAGAGATAACATTTGAATGAAAAAGGAAGTAGAGAACGAAAGAAATAATGATGATAAAAAAGTAGAGGGAGAAAAAGAGATAACATTTGGATGAAAAGGAAGTAGAGAACGAAAGAAATAATGATGATAAAAAAGTAGAGGTAGAAAAAGAGATAACATTTGGATGAAAAAGGAAGTAGAGAACGAAAGAAATAATGATGATAAAAAAGTAGAGGGAGAAAAAGAGATAACATTTGGATGAAAAGGGAAGTAGAGAACGAAAGAGATAATGATATGATGAGGAAAGAAGGAGAGGAAGAAAAAAGATAACGAACGCTGAGAAAAGAAGTAGAGAAAAAAAGAGATAACAGTACGATAATAAAAGAAGTAGAGAAAGGAAGATATAATGATAGGATGACAAAGGAAGTAGAGAAAGAAAGAGACAACAATACCATGATAAAAAAAAAAATAGTGAAAGAAGATAACGCTACAGTAAAAAAGGATTACCCAAAATGATATAAAAAAATAAAAAAATATATATTTATAGGGCACCATTTTTATTCTAAACTGTTCTCTATTCTCCCATCTGTTAATATGCTGAAATCCCTTTCCAAACTCTCATATTCGATAAACATTCTCTGTAATCTGTTACAGAAGACGAAGCTGTAAACTTAACACGTAGGTTACCTATAACAACTTTAATCGACTTCAAAAGAAAATTACATACAATCTGGTTAAGGACGATGATTTATAGCGGACTTCATACAGTTTTTTATGAACTTCATGCATTTATAATCGACTCCGCATAAAAATAGTGGGGTAATAATTTAAGGCGAAAAGCTCATTATCTAGCGGCCTAACATTTGTGCAAATTGGACAGAATCACTATGTGTATATTTGCACATATTTTCCCGACACTCAGATAAATTACATGTTAATATATAGATTTGTAAGAAAACAAAGCAGTATCAGATTTAGATTAAAGATTGAAGAATCCATACTCTCTCTATCACGATACGTATGGAAATTTTGTCAATAGTTATCAATTCCTATATCTAATAAAGAATTAGATATAGAGCATTTATTTTTCCAACTGTTCTTTATATCTGAGTCACTTCTCTCAATCAGTGACCTCATTTTCAGCACACTTTAGCAAGGTATTTCAGGTCGATATCTCACGGGAATCGCACAAGGATTATGAATGCGTATTTGAGATATAATTGCTTATGTGTGTTTGCTTATTTTGGGAAGAATTTTAAAGATTTTGTTATTGCTCTCTTTGTTTCTTTTCTCTCTCTTTACCACATACAGGATAGATACAATAATGATACAAGCTACTAAAAAAAAGTATAAATAGCTTCGTACCCCCTCTTAAAAAAAAAAAAAAAACATTTTCTTTCCACTTACTTGAGTTGGTCATCCTTGTTGACAAATGACCTCATTAGCTTATATTTGGCTTCATCAATCTTCAGCGCAACCGAAATCTGATGAAAAAAAAAAGAGTTTGAGACCTTCAGAGAGAGTATATCTATCTATCTATCTATCTTTCTATCTATCTATATATGTGTGTGTATGGAGAGAGAGAGAGAGAGAGAGCGAGAGAGAGAGAGAGAGAGAGAGAGAGAGAGAGAGAGAGAGAGAGAGAGAGAGAGAGAGAGAGAGAGAGGAGAGAGAGAGAGAGAGAGAGAGAGAGAGAGAGAGAGAGAGAGAAACCCAATCCGCTAACATACATACGAAAGAAAACGGATGAGAGTAAACACACACACACACACACACACACACACACACACACACACACACACACACACACACACACACAAACACACACACACACACACACACACACACACACACACACACACACACACAGATATCACCAGACTACAGCCACCAAACAAACAAACCCACAAACACTCAGCACAAAACCACCAGTTAAGGAACTACTCCACCACAAGGCGCCCCTTACCTGCGTCCCTTCCCGCATATTGTCCAAAACCTCCTGAGTGACATCTTCCTCGAGGATAACCCACCAGTAGATAGTCGGTGATTCCATTTTCCTTTCGTACACCTGGATAGGAGAATATATATTTTTTAAAATTTTTATAACGTCTTGCGTAATTGGTTTTATATTCCATGCTTGATTAAGTGATTGATGTATGATAAATCGATTGATATTTTGTTCCAGAATTGCAGGCAACTAATTAATCTAACT
>NC_061850.1:10652460-10662460 GCF_019202785.1 Penaeus chinensis | reverse complement strand
CCCCCCCCCCTTTTCCCCCTCCCCCCCTCCCCCCCTTCCCCCCCCCTCTCCCCTCCCTCCCAAATTTTTTTTAATTTTGTTTTTCCCTCCCCCCTTCCCCTTCCCCCTCCCCCCCCCTTCCCCCTCCCTCCCTCCCCCTTCCTCCCCCCCTCCCCCTTCCCCCCCTCCCCCCCCTTCCCTCCCCCTCCCACCTTCCCCCCTCCCTTCCCCCTTCCCCCTTTTCCCCCCCCTTCCCCCCTCCCTCCCTCCCCCCCCTTCCCCTCCCCCTTTCCCCCCTTCCCTCCCCCTTTCCCTCCCCTCCCCCCCCTTTCCCCCCCTTCCCCTCCCCTTCCCTTCCCCTCCTCCCCCTTTCTCCCCCCCTCCCCCCTTCCTCCCTCCCTCCCCCCTTTTCCCCCCCCCCCCCCCCTCCTCCCTCCCCTTTTCCCCCTCTCCCTCCCTCCACCCTTCCCTCTTCCCTTCCCCCCGCCTTCCCTCTCCCTCACCTCCACCGCCTTCCCTCTCCACTCCCTCCCGCCTTCCCTCTCCTTCCTCCCGCCTTCCCACATCCCTCCCCTCGCCGCCTTCCGTCTCCCTCCCTCGCCCCTTCCCTCTCCCTCCCTCTCCGCCTTCCCTCTCCCCCCTCCCTCCTTCCCTCTCCCAACCTCCCGCCTTCCTCTCTCCGCCATCCCGCCTTCCTCTCCCTCCCTCACAACACCTTCCCCTCTCCCTCCTCCCCCTCCTTCCTTCTTCCCTTCCTCCCGCCTTCCCTCACCCTCCCTCCCGCTTCCCTCTCCCTCCCTCCCAGCCCTCCCTCTCCTTCCCTCCCACCTTATTTTATCTTTTTTCACTCTTTTCTTATTTCTCTCTTTTGTTTTTTTTTTCTTATTTTATTATTCTTTTTTTTTTTTTTACTTATATTTTTTTTTTATTTTTTCCTTTCTGTTTTTTTCTTTTTTTTTTATTTTTTTTCTCATATTTTTAGTTTTCCTTCTTCCCTTTTTTGATTTATTATTTCCTTCCTTTTTTTATCTTTTTCTTATTTTTTCTTTTTTGCTCTCCCTCCCACCTAATCTTTTCGTTTTTTTTTTTATTTCACATTCACCACCCCCCCCCCCCTTTTTTTTCTTGCCTTGCTTTTTTTTTTTTTTTTTTTTCTTTGCTTTTTTATGTTTTTTCCTCAATACTTTTATTTTCTTTTTTTTGTTTTTACCTTTTCTTTTTTTTTTTTTTTTTTTTTTCACCTTTCTCATTCTTTCTTCCTTTACCTTTTTTTCTATCATTTTTTTTTTTTTCTTCACCTTCTGACTTTTTCTTTTTTTTTTTTTTTCCTTACCTTTTCTCATTACTTTATACCTTTTTTTTTTTTTTCGATTCTTTTTCTTATCTTTATAATTAGTTCTTCTTTTTTTTTTTTTTTTTACCTTTGTTTTTTTTCTTTTTTTTCTTTTCCTTCCCTACCTTTTTCTTTCTCTTTTCCACCTTCACTATTTTTCAGTTCCTTTTTTTTTTTTTCCTTTTTTTCTTTTTCCTTTTTTTTGGATTTCTTTCTTTTTTTTTTTCTATTTTTTTTTTTTTTTATTTTTTTCTTTTTCCACCTTTTTTTCTTTTTTTTTTATTTTTTTTGTTTTTTTTTTTTTTTTTCGTTTGTGTTTTTTTTTTTATTTTCCTCCTTCCTTTATTTTTCCTTTTTTTTTTTTTTCCTTTTTTCCTGGTCTTTTCATTTACTTTTTCCCCACCTTTTTTTTTATTCGTATCTGCTCCCTCATCTCGTTCGTGCTAGTTCTTTTCAATCGTTTTTTTTTTTCATCATTTTTTTTTTTTCTCCTTATTTTTTTTTTTTTTCCTTTTCTCTTTTCTTTTTTTTATTCCTTTTCTCTTCATTTCTTCTTTCCCCTTTTTTTTCTTTTTTTTTTTTTTTTTTTTCGCTCCACTTCTCCCCCCCCATCCTCCCACCTTCCTCTCCCTCCCTCCCTCCCACCTCCCTCTCCCTCCTCCCTTTCACCTTCCCTCTCCCTCCCTCCCATCGCCTTCCTCTCCTTCCCCGTCCCGCCTACCCTCTCCCTCCCTCCCGCCTTCCCTCTCCCTCCCTCCCTCCTTCCCTCTCCCCACTCCCACCTACCCCCTAACTCCCGTCCACCTTCCCTCTCCTCCCTCCTCCATCCCTCTCCCTTCCTCCCGCCTTCCCTCTCCCTCCCTCCCGCCTTCCCTCTCCCTCCCTCCCGCCTTCCCTCTCCTTCTCTCCCGCCTTCCCTCTCCCTCCCTCCCGCCTCCCTCCCCGTCCCTCCCCGCCTTCCCTCTCCCTCCCTCCCGCCTTCCCTCTCCCTCCTCCCCCCTTCCCTCTCCATCCCTCCCGCCTTCCTCTCCCTCCATCCCGCCTTCCCTCTCCCTCCCTCACTCCTTCCCTCTCCCTCCTCCCTCCTCCCTCTCCCTTCCTCCGCCTCCCTGCTCCCTCCCTCCGCCTTCCTCTCTCCTCCCTCCCGCCTTCCTCTCCTTCCTCCCCCTTCCCTCTCCCCCTCCCCCCACCTTCCCACTCCCTCCCTCCCTCCCACCTTTCCTCTCCCTCCCTCTTTCACCTCCCCTCTCCCTCCCTGCCCTCCCGCCTTCCTCTCCTTCCCTCCCACCTTCCTCTCCCTTCCTCCCGCCTTCCCTCTCCTCCCCTCCACCGCCTTCCCTACCTCCCCCCCCCCCTCCCCCCTCCCCCCTCCTCCCCTCCCCTTCCCCCCCTCACTTCCCCTCCCTCCCCCCCCTCCCCCTCCCCCCCTCCCCTTTCCCCCACCCCCCCCTTCCTTCCTCCCTCCCCCTCCCCCCCCTCTCCTCCCCCCCCCCACCCCTCTCCCCCCTCCTCCCCCCCCCCCTCCCCCTCCTCTTCCCCCCCCCTCCTCCTTCCCTCCCCTCCCCCCCCTCCCCCCTCCTTTCCCTCCCTCCTACCCCCTCCCCCCCCTCCCCTCTCCCCCACCCTTCCCTCCTCCCCCCCCCCTCCTCCCTCCCCTCCCCCCCTCCCCCTTTCCTCCCCCCCTTCCCCCCCTTCCCCTCCCTTCCCCTTCCCCCCTCCTCCCCCCTCCTCCCTCCCCCCCCCTCCCTCCCCTCCTCCCCTCCCCTCCCCCCCCCCTTCCTCCCCCTTCTCTCCTCCCTCTCCCCCCTCCTCCCCTCCCCCCTATCCCCCTCCCTCCCTCCCCTTCCCCCCTCCCACTCCCTCCCTCCCCTCCCACCTCCTCTTTCCTCCCTTCCCCCCCTCTCCCCCCCCTCCTTCCCCTCCTTTCCTCCCCTTCCCCCTCTCCCCACTCCCCCTCCCCACCCTCCCCCCCTTCCCCTCCTCCCCCCCTCCTCCCTCTCCTCCCCTCCCCCTCCCCCTCCCTCCCCTCCCCTTCCTCTCCCCACCTCCCTCTCCTCCCCCCCCTCCTTTCCCTCCCCTCCCCCTCTCCCCACTCCATCCCCCCCCCCCCTCCCCCCCCTCTCCCCCTCCCCTCCCCCCCTCCCCTCCTCCCCCCCCCCCTTCCCCCCCTCCCTCCTCCTCCCCCTCCCTTCCCTCCCCCCCCCCTCCCCCCCTCCCCCCCCTTCCCCCTCCCCCTCCCCCCCCTCCCCCCCCTTCCCCTCCTCCCCTCCCCTCCCCCCCCTCCCCCCCCCCCCTCCTCCCTCCCCCCCCCCCCCCTCCCCCCCCCCCCCCCCCCCCCTCCCCCCCCCCTCCCTCCCCCCTTCTCCTCCCCCTCCCCCCCTCCCTCCCTTTCCCCCCCCCTCCCCTTCCTCCCCTCCCTCCCTCCTTCCCCCCCCTCCTCCCCCCCCCCCCCTTCTCCCCCCCCCCCCCCTCCTCCTTCCCTCCCTCCTCCTCCCCTCCCCCCTCTCCCCTCCCCTTCCCCTCCCTCCCCCCTTCCTCCCCCCCCTTCCCTTCCCCCCTCCCTCCTCCTCCCCCTCCTCCTCCTCCCCTCTCCCCTCCACCCCTCCCTCCTCCCCCCTCCCCCCCCTCCCCCTCCACTCCATCCTCCCCTTCCCCCCCCTTCCCCCATCCCTCCCTTCCTCCCTCCCTCCCCCCCCTCCCCCTCCCCTTCCCCCTCCCCTCCCCCTCCTCCCCCTCCCTCCTCCCCCCTTCCCCCCCCTCCCTTTCCTCCCTCCACCCTCCCTCCCTCCCTCCCCCTCCACTCCCCTCCCTTCCCCTCCCTCCCCCCTTCCACCCTCCCCCCTCCCCTCCCCCCTCCCACCCCCCCCCCCTCCCCTCCCCTTCCCCCCTCCCTTCCTCCTCTCCCTCCCCCTCTCCCCTCCCCTCCCCCTTCCCCCCCCCCTTCCCCCCTCCCCCCCCTTCCCCCCCCTCCCCCCTCCCCCCCCTCCTCCCCCCTCCCTTCCCTCCCCTCTCCGCCTTCCCCCCTCCCTCCTCCCTCCCCCCCTTCCCCCCTCCCTTTCCTCTCCCCTCCCTTCCTCTCCTCCCCTCCCCCTCCCCCCCTTCCCCCTCCTCCCCTTCCTCCCCCCCTTCCTCCCCCTCTCTCCCTCCCTCCGCCCCTCCCTTCCCCCTCCCCCTCCCCTCCCCCCCACTTCCGCTCCCTCCCTCCTTCCCTCCCCCTCCCCCCTCCCCCCTCCCTTCCCCCCCCCTTCCCTTCCTCCCCCAGCCTTCTCTCCCCCTCCCGCTTCCCTCTCTCCCTCCGCCCTCTCCCACTCCCCTCCCCCCCCTCTCTCCACTCCCCCTCTCCCTCCCCTTCCCCCTTCCTCCTCCCCCTCTCCCTCCCTCCCCCCCTCAGCCTCCTCCTCTCCCTCCCGCTCTCCCCTCCTCCCTCCCCCCCTCTTCCCCTCCGCCTCCCTCTCCCCTCCCTCCCTCCCTTCCCTCCCCCTCTTCCTCTCCCTCCCCCTCCTCTCCCCCTCCTTCCCTTCCTCTCCCTCTCCCCTCATCTCTTCCTCCCTCCCCCACCCCCTCTCCCCCTCCCTCCCCCCTCCCTCTTCTCCCCCCTCCCCCTCCCCTCCCCCCCCCTTCCCACCCCCACCTCCTCCCTCCCACCTTCCCTCTCCCTCCCTCCCACCTTCCCTCTCCTTCCCACCCCGCCTTCCCTTTCCCACCCTCCCACCTTCCATCTCCTCTCCTCCCACCTACCCCTTCCTTCCCTCCCACCTTCCTCTCCTCTCCCCCCTCCCACCTACCCTCTCCCTCCCTCCCACCTTCCCTCTTCTTCCCTCCCACCTTCCTCTCCCTCCCTCCCACCTAAGATCCATAAACCTTATCCCAACGAAAAACAACACCGCACAACTACAACTACGACTCTAAGGAATTAAAATGTTCTTCTTGTCTTAAGATAGTTCATGATGTGTCGACGTGACATGTGTCATGTTTGAGGGATTGTGTCAATCAGCTTTTTTTTTTTTTTATCCCTTTTTTTAGTAGGTTAGAGATGTCTTATGTCACTAGCGAAAGTATTCAAAAGTTACGAAACGTTGCAGAGTGTATCATCTTGATAGCATATTTTTTTTCATTCAAGATCTAATACATGTCATTTCCCTATTGCACACAGAACAATACCACAGTCACATACATACACAATGCGTCCACACAACATATTTGTACAATTTTACTGCTTTATATCTTCCTGGCATCTGGTTTGTCTACCTATTGGCCTTTGTCTATCTATCCATCATTCATCTATTTATATATCTATACAATCTAACTTATCTATTTGTTTATCTACCTACCAACCTACCTCCTAACTTATCTACCCTACTCATCTACCCACGCTATCAATCTACCTACCGACCTCTCACCTACCTACCTACCTACCTATCTACCTATCTACCCCTTTCTCAATCTAAATAACTACCTATGGTCAAAACTAAGCATTATAAACCACACCCGGAAAACCTTACATAACACGAAGAGGCTCGCATGTTACTAAATCGAGTCTCAAATATAACACACGCTTCTCACTGCCAGAAATTATTCAAGATGGAAAGAAAGAAAATATCCTGTTCTTTCATGTCTTTGAATAAAAAGGACTGAACCTTCTTCTTATTTAATTATATGTTTAAAATGCGGATATAAAATACTGTGTAACTGATGCGCAAGCCGTTCCTCATCTATTTGGACAGCACTAGCCATGTTTTTTGCATTCCTTGCTCCCTGTTTATTTTTAATCAACATGGCAATTAGGACACAAGAGGATGAAAATGATAACAAAATAATCATCATGTCCACATCATTAACATTATTTTATCATTTTATTGTCTTCTTCACCTCCTCCTCCTCCTCCTCATCAACCATCCTCATCATCATCATCATCATTCACATCATCATCAATCCATCTTCAATGATGAATAATGCTACATGCTAATATGATGATAATAACATTACTAATTAAGAATAACAATAAGATTGCTGATAATGATGATAATGATAATAACGGTGAATAATAATGATAATTATCACAATATCATTAATAATGATGAAGATAAAAATAACAACATGATCAATATTAACACTGTTAATAATAGTAATAATAATAATAATAATATATAATAAAAATAATAACGATAATAATAATAATAATAATAATGATAATAATGATTAATAACAATAAAAATAACAATAATAATCTAATGATAATAATGAATAATACTAATATAAAAAATAATGGATAATAATGATATAATACATAAATGATAATATATTGCTGATAATAATTAATAATGTTAGTATATAATACTATTAATGATAAAAAAAGTACTGATGAAATATGATTAATAATGATAATAATAATAATAATAGTAATAATAATATAAATAACATTAATAACAACAACTATAACAATAATGATAATGATGATGATGATAAGATAATAATAATATAATTAATAACAACAATATAATGAAACTAACATAAGGAAATAAAAAAAAAAAATAATAATAATAATAATAAAGAATGATGATGATGAAGATGATAAAAATTAATAGATAATACAAATAATAAAGATAATTCTATAAAAATAATAAAAATAATAATGACAATTAACAAAAACAAAAACAATAATAACAAGTAATAAATGATAAGATAATATGAATAAAAAGATGATCAGACTAAGAGGAATAATAAGGATCATAACGAATATAATAATAAAGATAATAATCATGAAATAATGAACATTATAATAAGGGTAATAATCTTGATAAAAAATAACAGTAGTAATACTATCAGCAAGCAGAACAAGAAGAAGACAAGACAAAGTGGAAAAAAAAAAGAATAAATATAAATAAATATAAATGAAGAAAAAAAAAATGAAGAATGTTCTGAACTACAATAGCAACTAGCAATAACACAATAACTTACAACTTTCATCATCATCAATAAATCACGTGACATCCTGTTTAAGCATCTGTTGCTCGACTTCGTTTCCTATAATTGTCAGCACATACCAACATAATAGTATTTGGCCATATGACACTTGTTTTTATTTGTGCTTTTTTGTCGTCTCAATACAGCTTTTAATAACTAATGCTTTTTGGTAACATTAATGTCTTAATCTGTGGACGTGTGAGTGGTGATATGATATTATTCGAGGTTTTGTGTATTTAGTGATGCTGAAGTATTTTTTTTATCTTTATATCTTTCCTTTTCTTTTTGAGAGGGGTGTTGGGGGGGGGGGAGGGATTACTGTAAGCAAAGGGAATGTATGGTAATTTTTTTCTTATATTTTTTTCTCGATTTTAATTCTAGGCGTAAAAAAATACAGCGTGACTATAGCATAATACAGTATAATACAGCGTGAATGTGGGTTTTGTGTCTTTGATTGTCAAAATCAACAAAAGAAGATAACAAACAACAATAACCATTTTAGACGAATGCCGAAAAACAAGCAAACTTTTACTTGATCTCGAAATCAGTTTGAAAATCATACATCCTAGTTGTAAGAAAGAAGAAAAATACCAAATACATAGAAAAAGAATGAAGGAAGGATTCAAACAGGGAACCAACATTCCCACCTTATGCCAATTCACTATCAGAGCTTCCAGCAACGTGAAATAATAGACGCTGCACATTAGGCCTCCAAAACCAGTTCGTTTGCACAGGCGCCCACCTCCCTTTTCTACGCGGAGGAACTGAGCAATGCAGTGGGCGAGGGGGGCAAAGGAACTGTTAAGGTAAAATTAGTGGGAAGATATATATATATATATAAAATATATATAATAAATATGAATACACTTATATATATAAATATATATTTATATACATATTTATAATATATATAAATTTATATATATTGTCAAATTTAATATACTATAAATATATAATATATATAATATATATATATATATAAAAAAAGTATATTACACACCTAAAATTACTTACCTTCACAATTTTCAAGTTCCGCTTGAACAATATATATATTATATCTATATAAAATATATATATATACCCCCTCCCCCCCCTCCCTCCCCCTCCCCCCTCTCCCTCCCCCCCCCCCCCCCTCCCTCCCCCCCTCCCCACCCCCCTCCCTCCTCCCTCCCTCCCTCCTCCTCTCCCTCCTCCCCCCCTCCCCTCCTCCCTCCTCCCCTCCCCCTCCCTCCCCTCCTCTCCCCTCCCTCCACCCCCCCTCCCTCCTCCCCCCCTCCCCCCTCCCTCCCTCTCCCCTCCCCTCCCCCCTCCCCCCCTCCCCTCTCCCCTCCCTCCTCTCTCCTCCCCCCCTCCCCCTCCCCTCCCCCCTCCCCCCCCTCCCTCCCCCCCCTCCCTCCCTCCCCCCCTCCTCCTCTCCCTCCTCCCTCCCCCCCCTCCCCCCCCTCCTCCCCCCTCCCCTCCCCCCCCTCCCCCCCCCCTCTCCCCTCCCCTCCCCTCCCCTCCTCCCCCTCTCCCTCCCTCCCCCCTCCCCCCTCTCCCCTCCCCCCCTCTCCTCCCCTCCCCTCCCCCCTCCCCCCCTCCCTCCCCCCTCCCCTCTCCCCCCCCCTCCCCCCTCCCCTCCCTCCCCCTCCCCTCCCTCCTCCTCCCTCCCCCCCCCTCCTCCCCCCCCCTCCTCTCCCCCCCTCCCTCCCCCCCTCCTCCCTCCCCCCTCCCCCTCCTCCTCCCCCCCCCCCCTCCCTCCCCTCCCCCCCCTCTCCCTCCCTCCCTCTCCTCCCTCCCCCCCCCCTCCTCCCCCTCCCCCCCCCCCCTCTCCCCTCTCTCCCCCCTCCCTCCCCCCCCTCCCCCCTCCCTCCCCTCTCCTCCACCCCCTCCCCTCCCTCCCCCTCCTCCCCCTCCTCCCCTCCATCCTCCCCCCCCTCCCCCCTCCTCCTCCTCCCCTCCCCCCCCCTCCCTCCCCTCCCCCCCTCCCCTCCCCCCTCCTCCCCCCCCTCCCTCCCCCCTCCCTCCCCCCCTCCCCTCCCCCCTCCCCTCCCCCTCCCCTCCCCCCCCCTCCCTCCTCCCCCCCTCCCCCCCTCCCCCCCCCTCCCTCTCTCCCCCCCCCCCCTCCCCCTCCCCTCCCTCCTCCCCTCCTCCCCCCCCCCCCCCCCCCCCCCCCCCCCCTCCCCCCCCCCCCCCCCCCCCCCCCCCCCCCCCTCCACCCCCCCCCCCCCCCCCTCCCCCCCCCCCCCCCCCCCTCCTCCTCCCCCCCCCCCCCCTCTCCCCCCCCCCCCCCCCCCCCCCCCCCCCCCCCCCCTCCCCCCCCCCCCCCCTCCCCCCCCCCCTACCCCCCTCCCTCTTCCCCCCCCCCCCCCCCCCCTCTCCCCTCCCCCTCCCCCCCCCCCCCCCCCCCTCCCCCCCCTCCCCTCCCCCTCCCCCCCCCCCCCCCCCCCCCCTCCTCCCCCCCCCCCCCCCCCCCCCCTCCTCCTCCCCCCTCCCCCCCCCCCCCTCCCCCTCCCCCCTCCCCCCTCCCTCCCCTCCCCTCTCCCCCCCTCTCCCCCCCTCCCCCCCCTTCCCCCCCCCTCCCCCCCCCCCCTCCCCCCCTCCTCCCCCTCCCCCCCCCCCCCCCCCCCTCCCCCCCCCTCCCCCCCCCCCCCCCCCCCTCCCCTCTCCCCCTCCCTCCTCCCCCCCTCCTCCCCCCCCCCTCCTCCCCCCCCCCCTCCCTCCCCCCCCCCCCCCCCCCCCTCT
>NC_061850.1:10634960-10639960 GCF_019202785.1 Penaeus chinensis | reverse complement strand
TTCGTCTTTTCCTTCCTCCTTTTTACATGATATATTTTTTTTCTCCTTGTTTCTCTATCTATTTACTTTTTTCGTTTTCGTATTTTATATATCTCTTTTTCTGTCTTTCGATTTTCCTTCCTTTCCCCCTTTTTTTCTGTCTTTCGATCTATTTCCCTCTTTCTCTTTTTTCTTTTTTCTTCCCCTTTCTCTCTTTCTTTGTTTTCTTTCTCTCTTTCTTTCTCTCTTTCCCTCTTTCTTTATCTTCTTCACTCTTCTTTATTTTACTATTTCTAAGAAGAAGAAAAAAAGGATAAATGAAGAAATGTAGAAGAAGAAGAAAAAGTAAAACAAAAACAAAAAAAGATTAGATAAAAAAGATGAACAAGAAAAATAAGTAAAAAAAAAAAAAAAAAGTGAAAAGAAACAAAAATGAATAAGACGAGAGAAAAAAAAAATGAAAGTAGCAGTAGAAGGAGAAAAAGAAAGATGAACAAGGGTAAGAAGAAGAAGAAGAAGAAGAAAGAGAGAAGAGGATAAGAAGATGGTGAAGAACGGAAGGAGAAGAAAACGAAGATGAATAATTATAATAATAATAAGAAGAAGAAGAAGAAGAGAGATGAAAACAGAAAGAAAACAATAGCAGGAAGAAGAAGTAGAAAAGAAGAAGAGGAAGACGAAAGAAAGAGAAGAAGAAAAGAAAGAAAGAAAATGCAAAAAAAAAAAAAAAAAAAGCGAAAGCCATAAAGAGGGAAAAGAAGGAAAGGAAAGAAAAAAAGTAAGAGAAAAAAGAAAGAAAGTAAAATATTTGCATATGATTAATTTAGATGTTTTTATGACAATTTTTTTTTTTCATTATTATTACGATTAGAAAGGCTACACTGATTATCATTATATTACTGAAATTAGTATCATTACATAAACTGTATTATCATTATCATCAGGTTTGTTAACATAACCATAACGTTTATTATCGATCATCACTTTCAATCTTATTATCATCACTTCATCACGAGCCACGGTCTTTCTTATCTTTTATCAGCTAAAACATTAATCTACTTTCTACTTTTGATTTACCCTTGATTTCCTTCCTTCCTCTATTCTGTATAATTTGATTTATTCTTACAGCTAATATATATTCTTGCATGATATTTTATCTCACCTCAAATGCATTCACTATTCAAGTACCTACACGCTTCTTTACTGAATAATAAATAAATGTCCTTTTTCCTCTAGTGTGCTATGTATTTTGCATCGTAGATTTATGAAAGACTTTTGATGTATTATGGAATTATTAAGCTTGAGACGCCGCAGTGAAATTTAGGGGGCACGTTCCTCTATTATATGGTAGTTATGATTGTGATTTGATGTAACAGCGATGGTGTTCTGTGACGTTTTATGGTGATGAAAGGATAATCTGTGTCAGAGGAAATCGATACGGAAGAGTCCTCATGACAAGGAACTGTTTGTATGGCATTACTCACGTAAGGCATACGGCCGGGTTTCATAACACGCCTTGGTTTGGTATCATGTCTTACAAATCATACGTAACCCTTTTCTCTCTCTCTCACTTTGGACACACATATATGTTTCTCTGTTTCACATTTCTGTTTGTCTCTTTCTCTCTCCCCCCCCCCCCCCTTTCTTTTCCCTTCCCTTCCAGCCTTCCTTTCTACCCCACCCCCCTTCGGGTAGGTTAGGAAGGTTAAACTGACGATCTAACTACTTCAATAGCGACATCAATAATGATAGTAATAGATTTATAATAGGATTTTCATAGATTCCTAATATGATGCGCGCGCGCATGTGTTTCATTCTTTAATATTTATGTTGTCAATTATCACCCCATTTTACACAATATGAATTAATTCCATGTCCACAGTCGCACGGAATAGGATTCTAGGAATAAAAGGTAAGCGGACTGATGGATGGACGCACGAAAGGAACACAAGCAGAATTATATGATGTGCTATATATATATATATATATATATATATATATATATATATATATATATATATAGTAGAATAGTAGGAACAAGAAGAACAATAAAAGCAAGAACAACAGCAAACACAAACACGAAACGCGCCCCAAGTCAACATCCTACTCCCCCCCTCCCCCCCTTACACGTCTCCTCCATTACTCGTCTCCCATTAGATGTGTATTATAATCATAATTTTTTTTCATATATATAAATAAATAAATAAATATATATATATATATATGAAAAAAATATATATGTATATATATATGAGATGGAGGAAGTAAAGATAAAGACGAAAGAGGAGAGGTAACCCTTAATTGTTTACGCTGCAGTAGTTGCTGTACCTTCATTGATCTTGTGCAGTTTCTAGCCTATTCTGTATTTCTTTAACATTTTCTTATTTATGAGTTCACTGGTGGTCTACAATGCGGACTCGAAGCGCTTGAGCAAAGGCCCGCAAGTGCCTTTTTTGTGTGTGTGTTGTTGCCACCATCATTATCATTCTTCATTCTCATCGATGTTACTATAATATTCTCATTCTCATTATTATTATTATTCTGCTCACTATAATCTTTATTATCTTTGATATTATCATCATTAGTATTATCATTATTGTTATCGTCATTACCATTATTAATCTCACTGCTGTTATTATTATCATTATTGTTACCATACGTAGTGTTAGTAAACAATGGCCCCGCTAGTCGTTTAAAAGGGAGAGAGCCCTAGAGAGGCACGGTGAGTATCTATCAGGTACAGGGAGGGATTGGTCACACTATACCGTGACCCCCTTAGAGAAACAACGGCCGAAAAAAAAAAACAGAGCGTCTACAGTAACCTCCTGGATGAACTACGCGTCGATGTGGTCTTGGATTCTATGAGTATCATCGTTTTAAGTTTTAAGACGAATCTAAACTTATATAAGCTAATCCAACCGTTTTGTTAATCATCATATTTTGTACAGTCGTGCCAGCTACCCTGATGTCCTATATTCTAACATAAATAGAAAGTTCGACAACAAACTTTCCAGTAACATATACTACTATTAGTGTTATCTGTGATGTACGAGAGATGTAATTATAGACTGATAAAAACTGAAGTTGGGAGGAGGTGAATACTACAACAGAAATTGAGTAAAATATTATTTGTGACACAGCCGTACAATATTACCGTGTGTAAAGCTAAGATTCTTGTTGGTTCCATCCTTTATTATTATTTTTGACTTTCTGTTATCCTGATATCTCTGGTTGATATTTCAAAACTGTTCTCTGGTTCTCATTTCCCCCCAGGGCGTAAAGAATTTCCGAAGGGAACTCGGTTTTACAGTGTGTCAGAATGGGTGTGCGTTTGCATTCGTTGATCAGATGAATGTTTGACTGGATAATCTTTAAAATCTTAGAGAAGCATCATTGTTAGTTGTAATATATATTACTTGTTTCAACAGCACAATCATACGCAACTTGACGGTAATATCACCGTTTAGACAATCGAATAATAAACAATTACAGTTTTTGTTTTGGCATCATCTTTGCCTTTGTTGCCGGACCGAAAGACCAACACTACGGTTCTCGCTCGGTGCCCCGCAAGGCCGGAATTTCCTTCTCGGTTCCCTTCACAGCCGGGGAAGTATCCCGCTCTGTAAAGGGATCCTTGGACAGATATGACTAGTGTGACCGCCTTTATAGTAGTAATATCGTTCAAGATAAATGCAAGAAGTTTTTCTTCTCTATGTTGTAGTAAAGTTTATGTTAATTATCACTATATTACACATGTTTTGAAATGTTCACTTTAAATATTTCACTTCTAATGCTTATATTTTGTCATTTTTATTTGTTTCTTTGCTTTTTTTTTGTTTTGCCTTCTGTACACTGCTAGGGAGCTTTGGTCAGTATAGTGCATTGCCATTAGCTATGTCATCTTTTACGCCATGTATTCTGCTATTGGTAAATATATTAACATGATTATGATTATCATTATCATTGTCGTCATCATTATCATTATCATTTTCGTTATCATTATCATTATCATTATTATTATTGTTATTATCATTATTATTATCATTATTATTATTATTATTATTATTATTATTATTATTATTATTATTTGATATTATTATTGTTGTTATTGTTGTTTTACTATTATTTATGATAATGATAATAGTAATCATTATAATAGTAATGATAATTATTATTACTTGTATCATTATTATTATCATTATCATTATTATTATTATCATCATTATTATTTGGTATTATTATTGTTGTTTTACTATTATTTTTTTATTATTAGTGTTATCATCACTATTATTATTATCAATATTCTCACCATCATTTTATTTTGTGTTATTATTATCATTATTGTTATTGTTATTATCTCATTACCATTATTATTATTATTATCATCATTGTATTATCATTATTATTATAATTACTGTAGCATTATTATTATCCTTATCATAACCATTATTATGATCATTATCACTGTTATTATATTTTATTATCATTATCTTTGTCGCGTTTATTATCATTACTTTGATCATTATTGTCATCACTATTATTACTATCAAGAAGAGCAAGAACAAAAACAAGAACAAGAACAACAAGAACAAGGACTACAAGAACACCAGGAACAAGAATAGTAAGAACAAGAAGAACAATAAAAGCAAGAACAACAGCAAACACAAACACGAAACGCGCCCCAAGTCAACCTCCTACTCCCCCCCCCCTCCCCTCCCCTTACACGTCTCCCCCATTACATGTCCTCCCATTAGACGTCCCCCAATACGTGTCCCCTTTTACGCGTCTCCTCCATTTCACGTTCCCCCATTACTCGCGTCCCCCATTACTCGTCTCCCCCATTTCACGTTCCCCATTATTCGTCCCATTGCATGTCCCCAATTACACGTCCCTCATTACACGTCCCTCCGTAACACGTCACCCCATTATACGCCCCCATTACACGTCCTCCCATTGCATGCACCCCTATTACACGCACCCCCCCCCCCCATTACACGTTCCCTATTTCACGTCCTCCCCAT
>NC_061850.1:10617460-10622460 GCF_019202785.1 Penaeus chinensis | reverse complement strand
GGATGCTCATTTCCTAATATAAGACTGCAGTTATTTAGCATTAAGTGTTCTAATGAAAGTTCTAAGTTAGCTTATTTTAGCCTTTAATTTAACATAACTTAAGCTTAGGCATTTTATTAACATACTCAGCAAGCTTTGATAAAAAAAAAAATATACCATTAAACCATAATATATATATCACAGTGTATATATATATATATATATATATATATATATATATATATATACATGTATATATATATATATATATATATATATATATATATATACATATGTGTGTGTACATATATATATACACACACATCTTTAATGAAACCACCCTAGCTAACTGGTTAAGCGTGGATAAGCTTGGAGACATTAGTGTGTGGTCATAACATTACCTTATTACACTGGATTATATATTCTGGCTTATTACTTGAAAAAAAATAACAATCATTTAATAATAGTCCGCCTATTTGTCGATCACTATGGCTTTCTATCAGGCGTGTTTTAACTTTCATACATATTTACCATGATGCATCTAAAATAAATAGGCCTTTTTCGACAACCTTATTTGAGCGAACATTGAAGGTAAAATCTTGTTAATCAGTAGTGGCTTGGATCATGCACGCAGTTGCATGTAGGCATGGGTAGCTGCAAACATCATGCACGTTAATATCAAGCACGAATGCATTGCAAATAAAACTTGGGTCGTCTTCTCAAATCTTACCTCTTCCTGTGCTATCTTTTCTTCAGGTTCCAACTGGAATATATTGAGATCAATATTATTCTATCAGGTTGCTTTTATATACGTGTCTGCTTGTCTCTTGTACCAATTCTATTTTCTCCCTTACACCGGTCTATGAACAGGTCATTTTATAGATGTATACATATGTACGGGCATATAAAGTATACAGCAGTATTGGCTTATAACCAAACCAAGGGGGGGTTGAATATAGATATTAAATCCTGTCTCTGTGCGGGATGCGATGTTCAGTTGTTTGAAATGACGATTTGTATTTAAGTAATAATTGTCATGAGTTAAAAAAATATGGGTTAGAGTGATTTTTTGATTTATCAGTGAGAAATATCTTTTCAATACAAATTTGCTCTAATGAATTCTGACGGCTGTTTGTAGTATGGAATCATTATTCATCACAGAAAAAGGTAGATTTTTTTGTTTTGCGCCTGGGAATTAAAATACGGAGTATATTATACAAATAATAATGTATCTCGCAGTATCTGATATTTCGCGTGCACCTTCATTGGTAACTGCGATGACGTCACTTGGCTCCGCCCCCTTTTCACCTCTGTTAATCTGTGAGACACTTTACGATGGTAAGCGTTTTTCAATATATCTTCTTTGGAAATTGTTTAGTAATAACAAAGGTTAAAACAACAATCGAAAGAGGGATTTAGATGAAAGAAATCCAAATTCCTATTAATATTTGCGATAAATGACGACAAAGAGGCAAGCCTTAGCTCGGCAGTTGCCAACTAGGATTTTCATCAAGAAGGTGTGGCACGACCTGTCTCATAAGTACCTTTAATTTTTGGCACTGATGGAATGCGAATCCTGTAGCGAGTCAAAAGGATTTAACTTCTATATATTTTTTTCAACAAGAAGTATATTTCTATTTCAGTCTTTTCTTGCTTTATTCTCCATTTCTGCTTATCATAATCCTTATTATATTTTTTCTCATCATTATCAGCATTTACATTTGCATAAGGATAAATCCGATATGCGAAGCTGAGCCTCGCCCGAGCTATGCCCATGAGGGGAGCCCGGCCTGTGTCGACTAATGCCGACTCGCTAACGTGTGTCAGCTGGTGCTGACTCGGCTGGGCTTAGTCCTTACCCGCCGTGGTGCCCAGCCACAGCAGTAACCTCCAGGCGACAATTGCAACTTCTCGCGGCTGGGCGGGGCGCGCAGGCCCCTCGGATGAGGCCGACACGTTACCACTGTACTAGCCCAGAGGCTTCGGATGTGAGGCCGACACGTTATTACTTTACTAGCACTCTGAAGACTTCTACCGTTCATAATTTCTACATGTAATTAAAATCCGTGTTCAAAGTTTTGCCAAAAGAAAACTACCCTAGGAAAATGGCATGTAATATGAAAAATATCTCACTAAAAGAGAAAGCCAAAGAGGAAGAAGAAAAAGAAAAAATCACCAGATTATCTATCTGAACAATAATTCACCTACCTAATAGATAAATATATACATACTAATATAAGTAAATGTATTAGTTGATAAATTCAATAAAAACATATCAGTAACCTCCTATTCTGAACACACACGAAAACCTAAAGCTTATGAATTAATTAAATTATAATAATATTAATAATAATATTAATAATAATAATGATAATAATAATAATGATAATAATAATATTAATAATAATAATAATAATAATAATAATAATAATAATAATAATAATAATAATGATAATACTGATAATAATAATAATAATAATACCAATAATAATAATAATAATACTGATAATAATAAAAAAATAAAAATAATAATAATGATGATAATACTGATAATAACAATAATAATAATAACAATAATAATAATAATAATAATACTGATGATAATAAAAAAATAATAATGATAATAAAAATAACAATATTAACATTACCAACAACAACAACAAAAATACCCAAGCAAGGTCAGCGACAGCATACTCACAGAGACAGTCATTTTGTTCATAATCATTTCCAACTCCTCTTTCTCCGGCAACTTCCCGCCGTTCACCTTCGCCGCCTTCTCCAGGATCTTGAGGGCCTCCTCGTGGCGCCCTTGTTGCATCAGCCACCGAGGGGACTCCGGAAGTAACCTGCCAGGGGGGAGATGGGGGGGAGGGAGGGGGGAGGTGGGTAGCGTTGAAAAAGATGTTGCAGGTTTTTGGTGATTTAAAAATAGGTTGGTGTGAATGTGTGTTTTTTTTTGCATGAACGTATACTATCTACGTATGTGTATGTAGATAGGTACCATGTGTCTGTGTGTGCGACTCTGTGTGACTTTGTCTATGATGTAGGTGTATGTTTGTGTGTGTGTGTGTGTGTGTGTGTGTGTGTGTGTGCTATACAGCAAAGTCTATAAAATATCAGAGGTATATTTAAGAAATATAAAATAATTTGTACAACCGCATCTTTAACAGAGTCAGCCTTTATTGTGAAATCCCCATTTTCTGTTTCCGTCAAGGAGGACACAGGAGTAACTATGATATCTTGATATATTTTCGTCCGGGTAACCACGCCATATAAATGCTTCTAATAATAATACTGCTAATTACGATAATGATGATAATGATCTTAAATTAAAGAAAAACTAATGATAACAACAACAATAATAATAATGATGATAAAATAATTAGAATAATGGTGATAACGATGATGATGATGATGATGATGATGATGACGAAGATGAAAATAATAATAATAAGAAGAATTTTAATGATAATAATAATAATAACAATAATGATAACAATAAAATTAATAATGATAATAGTGGTAATGATAGTAATGATGATGATAAAAATAATGATAATAATAATAATAATAATAATAATAATAATAATAATAATAATAATAATAATAATAATAATGATAGTAATGGTAACACTAGTAAAAATAATAATAATAATAATAATAATAATAATAATAATAATAATAATAATAATAATAATAATAATAATACTGATGATGATTATGATGATAATAATGATAATAATAATAATAATAAAAACAACTATAATAATAATAATAATAATAATAATAATAATAATAATAATAATAATACTGCCAGATCTCTTCAGATACTCTTGCTTCTTGAAAATACTCTTTTGAAGATTTTCTGTATTTTTTAAAGAAACTATTACCAAAATATCTATTTCAAGGTTTGGTTTGACAAATGAAAGATCTTATACAGCTCTTGATGATTTACTTTAAGGGTAGAAAACATATGAACACAGTTATGCTTATGACAAATTTGCATTGCAGCTGATACTGACTTCAGAATGTCAATGTCATTTACACCTCAATATGCTAATCACTGGATTGATCATGATTTGAATAATAATAATGATAATAATGATAATAATAATAATAATAATAATAATAATAATAATAATAATAATAATAATAATAATAATAATGATAATAATAATAATAATAATAATAATAATAATAATAATAATAATGAGGATGATGATCTATTTATATATATATAAATATATATATATATGTATATATATATGTGTGTGTGTGTGTGTGTATGTGTGTGTGTGTGTATGTAGGTTTGTATACATACATATACATATATATATATATATATATATATATATACACACATCCACATCCACACACACACACACACACACACACACACACACACACACACACATACACACACACACACACACACACACACACACACACTCACACACACACACACACATATATATATATATGTATATATATGTATATATCATATATATATATACATATATATATATAAAAGTATATATATATAAAAGTATATATATATATATGCGTGTGTGTGAGTGTGTGTGTGTGTGTGTACGTGTGTGTTTTAACAGCCATATATTCCACTGCAGTACATAGGACTCTCTCAATTTACAATTGAGAGGTTATATGGCAATGTCACCCTTGCCCGATTAAATTCCCTTTCTAATCAACCGTTGTTCGGCTCGCTAACACCTGTGCCACGGCGGTGACTTCCCCTACGACACCTGCGTTTGACTTCTCAAGGCGATGAGTCGTTTTCTCGGGCTCGAGGCAGCAGTCAGAGCGCAGGCATTTTTACGATTACCGCGGTAGGGAATTGAACTCGGGACTACAAGGGTCGGAGTCCAGTGCTCTAACCACTTGACCATCGCGGCAGTCGTGTGTGTGTATATGTATATGTATATGTGTATATACATATATATATATATCTGTGTTTGTGTTTATATATATATATATGTAAATCTTCATAGAATTTGCTCAAT
>NC_061850.1:10587460-10592460 GCF_019202785.1 Penaeus chinensis | reverse complement strand
ATAGTTTTTATCTCGGTCAGATACAGTGATTAGTCACAGAGATCTATTGACTAATTTGAGCAACAGCCACACCCATCCATCCTTAATTGTCTGTCAGTTATCCCATATGATAAGGTTATAATTTTTTAATTCTTCATTTAGATCATTGGTTCCTAGCGCCCCCCCCCACACACACACATCATACTCACATGCGAACGTACCTTCTTTATTCTCGTGGGTTTCCAATTTAAAACAGGATGAAACACATAGATGCATTTCACAAATAAAACCTCAATTACTGAACCAATTCATTCTGCCGTTTTAATTGTCGCCCCCCCCCCATCCCCCATCCCCTATTGCCCACTTTAGGTGCCGTATTTTGAGAAAGATAAAGATAAAGGAATGAATGAACAAATGAATGAATGAATAGTATAAATAAGTACTCAACCAGTGTCACACAGGCTTAGTCATTTGGAAAAATCTACTTAAATCCGGCTATAACACTGAACTTTCTCAATCTCTCTAAAATAATGTGATACATCAACTCCAACACCTTTGCCAGATCAGGTGTATGCATTACGTAAAGCCAAGGTCAATGTTACGATGAAATAAATAAATAAATAAATAGAATTACGTGTCTTATGTAGTCAGGTGTGTTGGGAGGCGACACGACCAGAGATAAGTAGCAGGGAAACAAACTCGTTCTTAAATTAGCAATTCGTATGGTTAACACTTAAGAATCTGAAACTAAGGGGTGGCGTTCGTGTTAGTTTTGTCAGTTAGTCTCCAAAGGGATGTTTTTCAAAGCTATTACCCTTTCGAATTCCGAATGATTTATTCCCCTCGGTTACTTTGAAAAGATGTCAGACTTTATTTTTTTTCTTTTTCCATGTCGAGCGCTTTAAATGTTATCTTTCGAAGTCTTTGATTATCTGATTAGACTTGGGGTGTCATGGTGCACAGTAGGAATGAATGATGATGTACTATAATTATTATCATCTGAACGATAATAATAATGATGATTATAATAATCATAACAATAAAGGTAATACTAATTATTATCATTATTATTATCATTATCATCATCGTTATTACTATTATGATCATTATAATTTTTAGCATTATCATTATTGTTGTCTTTAATTATGCTTATTTATTATCATTATTAAAATTATTTTCTGTGTGTTTGTGTTATTATTGCCACTACCATTACTCCCACGGTTACTTCTACGCCTGCTACAACTAGTACTACGCCTACTAGTATTATTACTACTACTACTTCTATTGATATTACTACCATTATCAACATCGTCATCACCTTCATATCATTATTGTTATCACCAATACTACTGTTTTTGTAACGAAAGATACTAATGTTGTAATTCGATACCTTTATAAAACGAAATTCTATCTGGCTTTCTGTCACACTGAAATCCGGTACATTGGCAGTAATATCAAATCATTGTTATGTTATCATTGTTATCAGTGTAAATGGCAAAAAAGTATATGCTTTTAATAAGATTATCTTATATACATATATATATATATATATATATATATATATATATATATATATATATGTACATACATATATATACATATATATACATATACACACACACACACACACACACACACACACACACACACACACACACACACACACACACACACACACACACACATATATATGTATATTATATGTATATATATGTATATATATATATATTTACATATATATATTTAAATACACACACACGCACACACACACACACACACACACACACACACACACATATATACATACATATATATACATATATATATATATGTATATATATATATATATATTTATATGTGTGTGTGTGTGTGTGTGTGTGTGTGTGTGTGTGTGTGTACCATTACCTAATGAACTAAATGCCTCGCCTACAAAGTCTAATAGAAGTTCTAAATAGGGATTGCATTTCAAATAGAGATTAACGCAGAGAGAGAGAGATAAAAAAAAAAAAAAATGCAGTATTTTTTTACATAAGATTCAACACATAGTATACTTTATTACAGTGTACACTTTGATATCAAAGAAAGTTTAACATGTATTAAGATCTAACAAAGTTTGATAGAGTAAACTTCGTTACAGAGTAAAGTTTAACATAAAAGGTTTAGTAAATAATATACATAAAAAATCATATTATGCCTGACAGTGTGACACAAAGTACCTACTGATGTGATTAATTGTTAATGCAAGACTTTAATTGTCTGTCTGTCTAACTGTATCTCTTTCTCTCTCTCTCTTTCCTTCTCTATCTATTTATCTATCTATCTATCTACCTATATATCTCTATCTATCTATCTATCTATCTATCTATCTATCTATCTATTTATCTATCTATCTATCTACCTATCTATCTATCTCTATCTATCTATCTATCTATTCATCTATCTGTCTATCTGTATATCTAGCTATCTACCTATATAGCTATCTATTTGTATGTGCCTGTACGCCTGTGTGTCTGTGTCTCTCTTACTCTCTCTCTCTCTCTCTTTATCTATCTATCTGTCTATCTATTTATCGATCTATTTATCCAACAATCAATCTATCTAACTCTATCTATCTATCTACCTCTTTCTATATATCTCTTTGCATGCATGTACGTGTGTGTGTGTGTGTGTGTGTGTGTGTGTGTGTGTGTGTGTGTGTGTGTGTGTCTGTGTGTGTGTGTGTGTGTGTGTGTGTGTGTCTGTATCTCTCTCTCTCTCTCGCTCACTCACTCTCTCTCACTCTCTCTCTCTCTTTCTCTCTTTCTCTCTCTCTTTCTCTCTCTCTCCCTCCCTCCCTCCCTCCCTCCCTCCCTCCCTCCCTCCCTCCCTCCCTCCCTCCCTCCCTCCCTCCCTCCCTCCCTCCCTCCCTCTCCCTCACCTGGCCATCAATGCCAACCTGTCCTCTTGACTTGGCATTTCAACTGAGCGATGCACCGCTTGCCTTCGGTCCGTGCGAGTGCACCTTCAGGCACCACCGAGCCATGGCCTTCCCCCCCCCCCCCCCAAATAACCCCAAACCTGCCCCCTCCCCCCCGCCGACGTACCCCAAACCTGCCCCCTCCCCCCCGCCGACGTACCCCAAACCTGCCCCCTCCCCCCCGCCGACGTACCCCAAATCTGCCCCCTCCCCCCCGCCGACGTACCCCAAACCTGCCCCCTCCCCCCCGCCGACGTACCCCAAACCTTTCCCCTCCCCCCCGCCGACGTACCCCAAACCTTTCCCCTCCCCCCTGCCTTCGTACCCTAAACCTTCTCTCTACCCCCCGCCGACGTACCCCAAACCCGCCCCCTTCCCCCCCGCCGACGTCCCCCAAACCTTCCCCTCCCCCCCGCCTTCGTACCCTAAACCTGCCCCCCCCCCCCGCCGACGTACCCCAAACCTGCCCCCTCCCCCCCCCGCCGACGTACCCCAAACCTTTCCCCTCCCCCCTGCCTTCGCACCCTAAACCTTCTCTCTACCCCCCGCCGACGTACCCCAAACCCGCCCCCTTCCCCCCCGCCGACGTACCCCAAACCTTTCCCCTCCCCCCCCGCCTTCGTACCATAAACCTGCCCCCTCCCCCCCGCCGACGTACCGTAAACCTGCCCCCTCCCCCCCGCCGCCGTACCGTAAACCTGCCCCCTTCCCCCCCCCCGCTGACGTACCCTAAACCTGCCCCCTCCCCCCGCCGACGTACCCCAAACCTGCCCCCTCCCCCCCGCCGACGTACCCCAAACCTGCCCCCTCCCCCCCACCGACGTACCCCAAACCTGCCCCCTCCCCCCCCGCCGACGTACCCCAAACCTGCCCCCTCCCCCCGCCGACGTACCCCAAACCTGCCCCCTCCCCCCCACCGACGTACCCCAAACCTGCCCCCTCCCCCCCACCGACGTACCCCAAACCTGCCCCCTCCCCCCCACCGACGTACCCCAAACCTGCCCCCTCCCCCCCGCCGACGTACCCCAAACCTGCCCCCTCCCCCCATCCGACGTACCCCAAACCTGCCCCCTCCCCCCGCCTACGTACCCCAAAACTACCCTTCCCCCCCATCCTTTATCTCAAAACTGCCTCACCCCTCCCCCTCCTTTTTTTTTTTTTTTTTTTTCGGGGGGGGGTGCCCTGGCGATAAAAGGTCGCGTTGAGTGACTCGAAATGCCACGCAGGATCTGTAGTTTCTCTCGCCTTGGCCCTCGCCTTGAAGGATTTGCGTTGTGGTCCCAAGGGGGGGGGGGCGAGGGGGAGGGCGGAGGAGGTTTTCACGGGTTCGAAAGCGTGCGTGATTTTTTTTTCGTGTTCGAGTCCGTGGCGAGAATACGATTTTGGCTTCGGCTTCCCGGGTCACATGTGCGCCTTGAGTTTCTAGGGGGTTAGCACGATAGACGTACTCTGTCTCCGGATGCCTCTGTGTCTGGCTCTCTCTCTCTGTCTCTGCCTGTCTGTCTGTCTGTCTTTCTCTCTCTCTCTCTCTCTCTGTCTCTCTCAAATCTCTCTCTCTCTCAAATCTCTCTCTATCAAATCTCTCTCTCTATCAAATCTCTCTCTCTCTCTCTCTCTCTCTCTCTCTCTCTCTCTCTCTCTCTCTCTCTCTCTCTCTCTCTCTCTCTCTCTCTCTCTCGCTCTCTGAAATCTCTCTCAAATCTCTCTATCAAATCTCTCTCTCTCTCTCTCTCTCTCTCTCTCTCTCTCTCTCTCTCCCTCCCTCCCTCCCACCCACTTTCCTTACCTCCTTCCCCTCACCCCTTCCCACCTATCCTCCTTCCTTCTCCTTCTCCCTCTCCTCCTCTCTTTCTCCCTTCCCCCCCTCCTTCCCTCCCTTCCTCCCTCCCTCCCTCTCTCTCTCTCTCTCTCTCTTTCTCTCTCACACACGCGGGCAATGATAATTATTGCGTACAGATAAAGAGCTTGTAAGGAGAGAAGTGATGATATCAAATGCCTTATCATGGTTTCTTGCAAATGATGATGCAATTGCTCGACTGTGCTTCCTCAAGGTGTCTAGGTGTCG
>NC_061850.1:10572460-10577460 GCF_019202785.1 Penaeus chinensis | reverse complement strand
AAATAGATTATTTAAGAATTTTGTAGAGATGGGGGTAGTAGAAGGACGGGGGCATGTGGAAGAGGGAGTAGTGTTGAGGGAGGTGGACAATAAGGTTGTAAGGTAGTATAAGGGAGGATGGGGTAGTTGATGAAGAAGGTTGTGGGGGTTTAGTTGCTGAAGTTGAGCATGTTGGGAGTAGAAATATCTCCTGGGGTGTTGATTAGGGTGGATACTGTACTAGTCGGCATTGAGGAGGGGGTATTAGTTGTAGTGTTCAGAGCCGTGGTCAAAGGAGAGCCTGGGGTCAGGAAATCGGGCGAGTTTGAATTGGTGGAGCTATTTGATGAAGAGGCAAGCCTCATTGCCTCTAATAATGGTATGGTTAATGGTTAATGGTTATTCATTGTTGGCCATGATAAGCCTGGAGTATGTTGGGGAGAGAAACGGTCCACCCCTCAAGGTCGCTTGAGGGGTAAGGGCTAGACAACTAAAGCAGGGGAATACCGTGCCCATGGCTCCCTCAGGCCGTTCAGGACTGGCACAAAGTCAGCCTTTCATCCTTTCAGCACGGCTCTAACACCTTAGGAAGTGGATAGTAGAAGGGGTTGGTGAAGGGACAGAAAGGAAAAAGTAGGAGGGGGAAAAAAAGACCATGCAAAATTTGTTGAGTCGAGGGCTGAGTCCCAAGGTTGGGGAGTTCCCCAGCATTGGGTCCCAGTCTCCGCCTCCTAAGCCCCCCCACGACAACAACGGGCAAGGGATTGGGGGGGACTGTTTCTGGAATATTATTAGCTTCGTTGCTCC
Source organism: Penaeus chinensis (assembly GCF_019202785.1). Classification (NCBI taxonomy): domain Eukaryota; kingdom Metazoa; phylum Arthropoda; class Malacostraca; order Decapoda; family Penaeidae; genus Penaeus; species Penaeus chinensis. The sequence continues at coordinate 10,576,674 of NC_061850.1, read as the reverse complement.
ATGCATTGAGGGACATAGCTGTATGAGCAGTTTTAGTTTTAAATTCTAAGTTGGACTGTATGAGAGTGGAGTATCGAGGCCGGGCATGCCTAACTCTATAAATTATCTTATTTGATAGAATATTGGAGATTTGTGGTCTGGGTAGAAGTTGCAGGGCGACACGACTGTGAATAGAGGGGAGGTCTAGCTCTTTCCTCATGACGAGAACTTTAGCAATCACTGGGCATCTAAGTATAATTCTAATGCACTTATTTTGGACAACTTCAAGGTTTGTGGGCACTCGGTGGCAACATACTAAGAATTGGGCTTGCATAGTCTGCCATGGGCCTAACAAAGGAGATATACATCAACCTTAGGACTCTCAGGGAGGCACCTACATATCTATTACTTATGTATTACTTATGTCTTCAACGCTTAAGGCAACGTTCCTTGATGTTTTGAACAATATCCTTGGTTACGCGAGAGTTGTGGGACATGAGATGGGGAGCAGTCACCATAACACCAAGATATTTATAGGTGTCAGTTCTTGCAATAGTTTGCCCACCTAACCTTGGAAAGTAAGGTAGTTTACGAGATCTGGAAATATGCTTAGTTTTGATTATGAGACCAAGGGAAGCACACTTTTTGCTGAACCTCTGTAGAACCTAATCCCCCCTATCAAAGACCTGAATAAGAATATCATCAGCATAGGATGTGATGCTGTATAGGTTTCCTAACTAAATGTTGAGCTTGCAAAGAGAGTGCATAAGTATATTAAACCAATGTAGGAGGCAATATTCCCCTTTGTGGAGTGCCTAATATCAATTCGTAATAAACACTGTAGACGCCTCGATACCACACTTTTACTCTTCTCAAGGATAGATATTCCTTTATCAACAGCAGAAGCTTGCCCTTAACTCCCAAAAGTAATAGTTTCCTTAAAATCTATGAAGACTGTGCATTACTTCCATTTAGGTACTGTGCTAGACACATTCGTGTCCTCTCCCTTTTTGAAAGCCAAACACAGATGGATGGATCAGGTCTTTGATCTGGTGGAGTAAACAAGTAGGGAGGATTCTTTCACAGGTTTTAGACAGGCAGGATGTCAGAGAAATTGGTCCATATTCATCAGGCCGTCCTGGTTTTGGGATGGGAATGATGGTTGCTTGTTTCCAAGTGGTAGGCTAGATGCCTGCCGTGTAGATTAAGTTAAAGCGATCAAGAAGAGTATTTTTTCCCTTTGCAAGAAGTCGGATGATGTCATCTTCCCTTGTAAATAGTGCATCAGCCTCATCTGAGAGGTGGCACTGATAGTCAATTTCGTTTTTTATGGCTTAATTTAAGGGATCATCTGTGTATGGATAATGGGAGAAGAGAAGAAGTCCTCACACCATTTATTGAGGAGAGATGAGGCTACTCTTTCTGGATATAGGTGGGATGTTATACTGCATGTAATGCCTTTGATCTTGCTGATTTCCTTCCATACATTACTAATGGGTGTCATGGAGTCAATCGATTCTGCCCAGGCATAAAATCTTTTCTCCAGTTTTCGAGTTACTATTCAATTTATCTTTTTACTAAAAAAAAAAAAAAAAAAAAAAAAAAAAACAAGATCCCTAGCCAAGTAAGGGTTTTTCCCCAAGGGCCGTAGGTGTAGATCGTATGGGCCTTCTAAGAAGTTTTATCTCAGGGTCTTTGTTCAGTTGTTGTGCACGTCTACCTCTGGAGGATAAATATCCGTGCTTGGCAGAACTTTTAGGCTGTAGTAATGGTATTGCCGACTTAATGACAGAGAGTTTCATTAAAGTGATCACGGCTGATAGGAGTAAAATAGCAAGGTGGTATCGTGGCTGGGAGTGGGTTCTTTTGCATTTTTTTGTGTTATTATTTTTTTTTTTCTAAGGAGCAAAATAGGTGTATGGGCTCACTAGTATTTTGGTGCTTCCCTCGGAGCCTAGGAGAGGATGGTGAGCATTAAAATCCCCACACAAGAAGACCGTATCACAGTGTATCATGCAGTCAGGAGGTTTAGGCAACACCTCACTATCATGTGGATAATATACATTAATGATGGTGATAGATTTACCATCAAGAAATATTTTAATACTAAGATATTCAACACGGGTGTTGTCACGATTGTCATCAATCACTTTCAGTGGAATTGAGTTCTTTATGTAAAGCCCTTTCGTATAGGGATTAGCAATATTTGGGCTGTCATAGTATGTGCATCCCGCAATTTTTGCATAACGAGCACTAGTTCTGACTATCTGAATGCAACACATATAAACATTTCGGAGTAAAAGTACTGGGAGAGATTTGCCTTGCATTTCTGCAAACTGTTTATGTTCCAGGTAATATATTTTAAGAGATTACTTGGAGACATTGATTACTTGACCATTCCCAAGGCCCACTACAGGGTGATGCTGTTGTTGATCGAGGAGGAACGTGAACATCCTTTCCTGAAGTTGAGATTGCTAAACCATATGTTATTGGGTCATGAACATTATCTGCTTCATCTGCCGAAGTAGCATTTGTAGCAGATCCCTTAATTCTCCGTTGGACTCTTGTTCGTCTTGCTGCAGTGAGGGCTGAGCTGCAACTGATGCTGAAGCTCCTGTAGCAGATGGTGCTAGGGTTGGTGCTGCAGCTGGTGCTAAAACTGTTGCTGGAGTTTAAATTGATGGAGCTGGTCCCATGGCTGCCTGCTTTTTTTAAATATTTGTTTTCCTGTCTTTTGGGTAGTAAGCGCACAATGGAGAGTTGGCACTATGCTCTTGTCGGCAATTCACGCATTTTCAAGGGACATTTTCTCCTTTGGAAATCTTTTCTGCGTGTTCCGTGGCCCCACCTTTGAACAATTACAGCAAAACGTGGTCGGGGATTTGAAGTTGGCATACCTAAATGGTGCCATGCCCTCAACCATTTTGATACTTTTGGGGATTACCTCCCCCTCAAACGTTATGATGACTCTCTGGGTCATCATTTCATTATCCTTCATGCGCCTCGCATGAATACGTTCATTGTATGCAGTCATTTCTCCTGTTTCGATTTCCCTTGGGACATCGACCATAGTGACGTTCGCACATTTTCCTTTCCCAGAAACCTTGGCTTTTTCAAGCATTTCACCACCTGCACCGTAGTTGTTATATGAGCAAGAATTTGTTCGTTCTTACATCTTGCATAAACGTTATTTCTTCCATTTTTCAGCTCAATTGATTCGTGTGTCGTATTGTAAGGGTCCATTTTTAGGGCCTGAGAGACCCAGCGGTACTTATCCACATGTGTGCGAAGCTTTGTATCGTTCTTAAAATGTGCGCACACGTGTCCGGGAGGCGTAACTTCCACAGAAGCAGATAGCTGCCTCTTTGCTTTTTTCGTCAGCCTCTCCGCGGCCCCACCAATATCCTCCTCTCTGAGGACATCATATTCCCCCTCGGTTTCCATTAGTTGGTTCGTCGCCATCGTCCCATCAGTGGGCGCAGCAATTCCCCGACCATGTAGGGACCTCCCTGTCCCACACACACGGGTCGCCTACGGTGCTTTGCAGCACATCTGGGGGTGTGCGTAGGAGCTTTCGCTTTCAATGTTAATATTTGTTCTTTGTATCACTTTAGAACTTATTATCATGTGAACATTATCACACACTGGAGCAATATACAACTGACAGATCTCAGAGAGGGGGGGGGGGGGGGTAGAGAGAGAGTGAGAAAGAAGAGAGAGAGAGAGAGAGAGAGAGAGAGAGAGAGAGAGAGAGAGAGAGAGAGAGAGAGAGAGAGAGAGAGAGAGAGAGAGAGAGAGAAATAGAGAGAGAAAGATATATATATATATTTATATATATATATATATATATATATATATATATATTTATATATATATATATATATTTATATATATATATATATATATATATATATAGAGAGAGAGAGAGAGAGAGAGAGAGAGCTAGAGAAATAGAGAAAGATATATATATATAAATATATTTATATATATATTTAATATATATATATATAGAGAGAGAGAGAGAGAGATAGAGAGAGAGAGAAGAGACAGCATGAGAGAGAGTGAGAGAGAGAGAGAGTGAGAGAGAGAGAGAGAGAGAGAGAGAGAGAGAGAGAGAGAGAGAGAGAGAGAGAGAGAGAGAGAGAGAGAGAGAGAGAGAGGGAGGGAGGGAGGGAGGGAGGGAGGGAGAGAGAGAGAGAGAGAGAGAGAGAGAGAGAGAGAGAGAGAGAGAGAGA
>NC_061850.1:10557460-10562460 GCF_019202785.1 Penaeus chinensis | reverse complement strand
TGTTTGCAAAAAAGCAAAGAGATGAGGTGATCTTAGAAGAGAATATCACTGTGTGCTTACTGTGCTTGCATATATTTAAAAATAATGGTTGCACAAGAAGAGAGAGAGAGAGAGAGAGAGAGAGAGAGAGAGAGAGAGAGAGAGAGAGAGAGAGAGAGAGAGAGAGAGAGAGAGAGAGAGAGAGAGAGAGAGAATCTTTATTTCCATAATGCACTGCAGTTTTACCCATGTAAACAATCCAAGCTCTAAAGAGTGGTCCAGACTCCATACACAGTTATTGCCAATTACCCAAGGTATTACAAACACGTTCTAACCCTCTGTCTTGATGAAAATCCTTGTTGGCAACTTAAGCCTCTTTACCTCTTCCTTTATAATTTATTGCAAAATTTTCTAAGGTTCTTTTGTTTTTGTCTTTTTTTTTTACCATTTTTGTTACCCTTTTCAAAGAGAATATATTAAGAAGACACTAATCATAACACATCACAGATTGACAGAAGTGCAAAGGGGGAAGAGCTGAATGAGAACATTGCATTTAGCTAATGGAGAGCACAGGAGATACCAGATATAGATAGATAAATAATTATTTGTATAATCTACTCATTGTTGTTATAATTCAATTTTGGGTTCAACAGACTATGGAAGTGGTGCTACCTATCTATTAACCCAAATCCGACAGGCATGGCATATAAGTACATGTCATGCCCACTGTGAGTTTACTTTATTTATTAATTGTTTTTACACATAGATGGCTACACTTGTACTAAGTCACCAATGAGCCAATTACAAGTACTGTCTGTCTTGCCCGTTTACCCTTTTCCTTGATTTACAAAAATAATTAATGTTATCTTATTTTGCTGTTACTTATGTCTATAACATTATAGTAGTTATAATGTCTACAATAAAAATAACACCATTGATATTCATAGAATCAATAAAAAAAATACACTTTTCCTGCTAATTCAAGGAGAGGTGAAATTAAATAAGGTCACAAGGTCTACTAATTGACTCCTTTGTGGCTAAGCACTAGCAGAGCCATCTATGTGCAGAGACATTTCACAAAAAATATAAAATGAACACAGCAATTCCCTGGCGGCATGTGGTTAAGTACCTTGTTTATACCCATGATTCTAACCTGTGTGTATATATAAATGGTTACCCAGTTTCACTCAATACACTATGGGAATGCAAGATAAAAACAGGCATGTTGATGTAACATAATGTTGGGCACTTTTGTATGCAGGAAAGGCCAGGAAATAAAATAACAAAGAGAGTGTGGTTACTCAAAGACATTCAGAATCCTTTACTTCTAGGACTGATGATTAAATCTGTACATCCAGGGCCCAGTCAGTTAAAATTGTAGAGCTAAATTGTTACTTTGGATCTCACATGGCTAGTCAAGGTATATTGTAACCTTAACTCTAGCCAATATTTTTTTCTTTACCACGGTTGACTATTTACTTATGGTTTGTATATTGAGGGATTAATCTGGCTCGGGTTAAAATGCATCCACTTATCAAGATAGGTTATAGCACTTCTAATGAAGGATCATCTACTTCTTCCCTGCTTCCTAGGAGTAAGTGTTGGAATAACATGTCTCTTTTAATCATTTACTGTGTCTAGTTGATGGACACAACTTCAATATGCTCACAGAGGCAAACTGTGCTATATGGACTTCCTGAAAGCCTGACAATAGCAATCAGAACTATTTCTGGCTCACTTTGTGTTCAAATAAGACAGGAAAGATAAAATGCTATATATAACATCTGGGGATCCAAATCCTACTGCACATATAATATTTGTGAACTGTCAGGGTTAAATGCAGAAGTAGGTGTCCTGAGCAGCACCTGCATCAAAGTGTCTGAATGGCTGTCAGTACTAGATATCATGGTTTCCCCATTCAGATGTCCATTCAAAAGTCCCCTACTCCCTGTCACTCAATTCCTTTCTGATACTAGTTCTTTTTCAGAGGTGTAGTCAGTAGGCAGTGAGATTTTCTAAAATGAGATCCTCATTTCATTTTATTGGCTTGATTTCCAGTCTGATTTTATCCTTTACAGTCTTGACAACCCTCTTTAATCCTCTCTCACAACATGACATCATCAGTATGTTCAAAATGTGGCAATCATTCAAAGGTCCTATATCATACCACCTGTTTTTCTAAACAAGACATCAGTTAAGAGAGACATTAAGACTTACCCTTCAAATTCGTCTTGTTCACATTGTGGCCCAAACGAAACTTCTTGGAAGGGGTAGAAGTTTTCTTAGTTTGAGAAACCTATTGAAAAGAAAGTAATTAATTCTGATGACACACTTACATATTAAGGATTCAGTAAACATTTATATGCCATTATTCAGTACTCAAGCCAGGAAGAACACATGCTACAACTTGAAAATAAATAATAAAATAAGGGTTTTATATTGAGTGAAGAAAAAGCTAAGAACAACATTTCAAGTAACATACCCCAGGGGAATGAGAGGTGGAAGTAAACTGACTAAGCACCACAGCTTGACTTAGATCCACCTGTTTAGGGAAGAGGAGTGATCAGTATCATTTCATAATATTACAATCAATAAACATAATACAATAATCTCAAAATAGTGAAAAACAACTGTAATTTCAAACAGATACCACTGCAGCACTGTACTTTGAGAGGGGAAAGCCCTACATTTAAAAAAAGATGCCACATTTTCTAACTTACAATATCTCCGAGATTAATTATCTGATTGAAGATCTGAGTAATTTCTTGGAAGATCACAGAAGACACAACCATCTTTGGCCATGGAGATGAGAAGCTGTTAATGAGCTTCATCAAGTGACTAGAGCCCAAATCTGTCAAATGGAATACACATTACTGATGATGCAATCTAATCTACTCATGGCAAAACCTCAGCACCGTACCAAACCACATGCCTGGTTGTACACTCAGCCAGCAGCTCAAGTTATAAATTAAGATTGGGAGACATAACCTGATTTTCAAAGCTCTTGGCTCCAGCGCAAACAGTTTTAGACTAATGAGGTTAAAAAGAAGTTTTAACCCCTTTCTGACGGGTCATGTCTCTGGACGTCATAACAAACGGCTCAAAATGTGGCGTGCGGCTTTACGTGGTGGCGGCGCGCCAAAGCGCTCCGAGGCAGTGATTCGGCTTGATGTACCGAACTCGCGCGCGCAAAGTCGGCGCGTTGCCATTGATCGCCAGAGCATAGAGTTTTTTTTTTTTTAGTTTTCTACACCCGTCACCAAGGGGTTAAACCTACTTTTGAAACTGTTTCTCTTCAATAACAGCAGCTAAGGCCAAACAAATGAACAAATGTTTAGTACACATGACAGCATTGGACATCACTTGTGTGAATGTGACAGTATGGTAACCTTCATAAAAGGGTTAAGGGGAGCGGCCAAATGGGGGGGAGGGGTTAAGTTGAAAAATATCATTTTCTGCAAAAAATTCTAAGCAGAGCTAATACATCTGGTAACACTCTGATGAAGTTTTACACTTGTATTCACTATATCTGCCAAGTTACAGCCTGAAATACAGCCCCTACTCTCTGTATTTTTTTCAGTTTGCACTATCAGTGTTGTATAAAACAACACATATTTTGATGAAATACTTGAAAATAAAGTGGTTCTGAGCAACCTATGCTCCTGCTCGGATGCACAATAGCTGGAATGACACACCATTGAGCCTCTGCTCTTATAAGAAAAAGGGTGCAATCTAGCCAGCATACCAGGACACACAAGGGCTATTCCAAAATGCCTAGGAGGAAGAGGTAACTTTCCGCTACTAGACACAAGAGGAAAGAAAAAGAAAGAAAGTGGAAAAAAAGAAGAAATGAGGCTTGAGGACACAGCTGTACTGCCTATTGTGGAACTTTTATGCATCGGTTCATATTCATATAGTGGTTTTGACTTCTCATAATATTTTCATCTCAAGACAATCAATAATAAAACAAAAATTCCCTCCAAACCAGCCACTCCCCTTAACCATTTTGCTCTGGATGGCTTAAAAGACATGTGCTGCTTGCCCACAAGTGGTAACTTTCAATGTGTCGTCTCTCTCTCTCTCTCTCTCTCTGTCTCTGTCTCTCTCTCTCTCTCTCTCTCTCTCTCTCTCTCTCTCTCTCTCTCTCTCTCTCTCTCTCTCTCTCTCTCTCTCTCTCTCTCTCTCTCTCTCTCTTTCTTTCTTTCTTTCTTCTCTCTCTCTCTCTCTCTCTCATCCCTGGTGGAGGGGTAAGGGGTGAAGTAAAGGATAGAGGGATATGGAGGACAAGGGTAGGACCACAGAGGCAGAAACAGCAATATAGACTCTGCCAATGATAGTTGCTCATTTTGGGTAGAGGGTGGGGCATAGTCAAGCTGATTTACATGATTGTTGGGAAGAGGGATGGTGGGTGGAGCTATAGAATTTCTAGGGTAATATATGGAGTCTAAACAACAGAGCCAGAACAGAATACGGGAATCATTCAACAGCAACTAAAATGGAATCATAATGCCAATGTTGGTGTCACAGTATACTCCACTGGCGCTTCATGACGCCAAAACCAGTGTCACCATTTAAAAAGGGTTAAATAGCTTGTTGACACAAAATGATCAATCATAAAGTGAATCCAATTTCAAAGTATTATCAATTCAAACATAACTGAGGAGTGTTCTATTGTAGGTTGAGTTGCTTTGTCTTGGTGCTAAATAGATGAGAGTTTGAATGTGTATTATTATACTTATACATATATTTACCTGTCTGTGGCTCCACCTACTTCTGTGCATACCTTTGACTTGGAGGAGAAATTCTGTGCTAAAGAGTGCAATTGACTTTGGTAATGGGCTGACTGGCAGTAGTAATGTTTTCTCATATTTCCATAAGACCTCCAAGAGTATTGATACAAGATCCTGGGAAAAGACAGTTTGTGTTAGTTATCAGCCAGGGTTAAATTGCAGATTAATAATTTATATATTCATAGAAAAAAAGGACATATTAACGTACTGGTGCAGGGATAGTACTGTGAG
>NC_061850.1:10542460-10554960 GCF_019202785.1 Penaeus chinensis | reverse complement strand
ACGCATTTTCCCTTATGATGGGTGGGTCCTCTGCCTCGGTATCTGTGTTGTGATCCTCCTCATCAGTGTCACTCAGGGAGCATTCTATCACATGGTGAATAAACCTCCATGCCTGAAGGCTTACAGTCTCTTGATTCTGTAAACATGAAAAGTTCTCCATAAATGAAGTAGTTATTTATCCTATACACATTACAACTGCTTCTTTAACCCAATGGCGCTGGGGATAGCATGTGGTCTACGCACCAGCCATGCCCACTGTGAACTTAGTTTATTAATTATATTTACACAAAGATGGCTCCTAGTCACCAAGGAGTCTATTATCAATCCTACCGTTCTTGCCCGTTTACTCCTTTTCTTGCATTTTTGAAAATACATTTTATTTTATATTGGTATTAGTACTGCTAGTAACCCTGTTAAAATTAGCATCAATTATAACAGCATCAATCTTAATAGCATGAAAAAAAAAAAAAAAAATCAAGTTTGTAGGTATACTAATTGACTCTTTGGTGGTCATATATGTGTAAATACAATAAACAGAACAAAACTACAGTAAGCACAACTTATTCCCAGTGGCACAGTGTTAAAACGTGAAAAAGAGGATGAGGCAGTCAGAAGAAAAAAACAGTCAATGGAACTTGGTGCACAAAATACACATAAACCATTCATCCTAATCAGGGATGGATTTAGACAAGGCAAGGCTCTAAGCAAAAGTTGGAGTCCTCTTGTAAGGGGAAAGTAAACTTCTTATAAAACTTCAAAACAAAAATTAGCTTCTATTCATTAGCATAAACAAGCAAATAAAACATTTGGAGATCCTGTAAAATTTGAGGCATTAAGTTTTAGCTTCTCTAGCTAATGTGTAAATCTAGCTCTAAGGTCCTTATATATTCTGCAAACCTCTCTTGCCAAGTCACTAGGAACTATAGCTACTGATCACATATTGAGATTCACTGCTTTATTATTTCATCAAGAGAAGTGAAAAAATAACAAGAACACACTCATGTACACCCTATACAAAAAACAACAACAAAAGTCAGTAACTAATTTATATTAAGTCCTGAATCCATGAAGATCATCTTTAATATATTCTAAATTATAGGCTACTAGATGCAAATGCATACACTACCTGCAGTGCCGCTGCAAACACTTCATAATAGTAGTTCCGCCAGCGGGAGCTTTTTGGGGGGTGTAAGGAGAGAATCTTGTGTGCCATGTTCAAGGCATAAGAACAGACGATGGTGAACCTGGTCTGTAAAATGAATCCCAATTTCATTATTTACAAGTCATTGCAATAAAGCTATGGATTAAATCTTCCGATGTAAAAAAAATATAAAAATCCATCATTATCCTTAAATAACAAGAAGTAAATACGCTTAATATAAACCCTGTCCGCTTCCTCACCTCTAAGATCAATCGCCTCAGAAGGTCCCCAAACAAACTACTGGGAGGATAAGTATACGGTGTTACACTCAGGTCCAGTGAGTCCATACCCGTTACAATGATTGACTGTTCTCCAGTGGCAAACATCTGAATGCCTCGCACGTCTTCATCAATGCTTGACTCGAAGTATGAGACCTCCTCGACACTCAGTTCTCGCACTTCGGGGGAGGCATGCATGTCACTTTCCTGGTTTGACAACTCTGCACTCTGGAAGTTCTTTGGGTTGCTTTGCTCTTTGCTTACTTCACTGTGAATTACAACAATATCACTGCTGTAGATGCCACTTACCCTTTTACTCTTTCTTATAAATTTTCCAATAGATCTTTTCACTTCCTCACTATCTATTTTCATTTGCCTTGAGGTGTCTTTTAATTTTTCTTTCACAGGTAGATTGCAAGCTTCACTCTGTTCAACTATGTTCAGTGGTGCTTTTGCTGGACTTATCAACTCCTCTATTCTTGGACCAATATTAACAGACACTTTTTTCAGTAAGCAATGCACATCAAACATTTTCGTGGAAGCGCTTTCTTCTATTAATGTGTTTTGTACAGTTGAAGAAACATCTGCTCTTGTAATGTCTGGGGCAGTTCTAAATACTTCCTTGGATAGTTTTTTATCTTCTTTTACTCCCTTTAAAACTGTTGCACTGTCTCTTTTCAGTTCATCAGAATCTATTGTTTCATCTACTGGTAAGTCACTAGAATCAACCCTATTTTCCTTATCAATACTACATGAAACGGTCATTTCATTTCCTAAACATACTACTTCACTTGAAACGTCTACTGAGACTACTGATTCTTCATGTGATGTTCTTGTTAAATCTACGGTATATGGAAGTACTTTCTTCTGGTTCTCTGTAAAATTTTTACTTGCATGAAGTCTTTCTACCATAATTTTCATTCTGTTTCTGATGGCATTTTCTGTTACTTCCTTATAATTATCACCACAAATCCCCTTACTTGGTAATTTCCCTTTCTGTACTGCAGTAATCACACACTCATTGCCAACCTCTTGCACTCTGTCACTGCTTAACATGTTTCCTGTACCACTCCTTGAGGTTTCTCCAATAACTTCAACATCGTTGTCATTCCCATCCTCAGTCACAGATATTTCCCCATTTCTTGCACTACTCTTTGAGCTGCTCTGCTCCCCATCAGGTCCCTTCTTTATGAAATACTTGAAGATAGAAGGCTGCTGCTTCTCTGGGGTAACCTGACAAAACTGGTACCTGCGTTTCCGGCTCGAAGAAGGTGTCCTTCTGACTGGAGAACAGGCTTGAGGTAATTTGCCAGGTGACTCAATCCTGACATACTGGTCAAGTCTTGGTTGTTGGTAAGTTATGCCAAATACATTCTGCAAGAAATTAATATAACTTATAAACACCCACTTCAATTTTTATTCTTCTATTATGTCTATTTCCTATTGTATCCAAGCCTCCTTTGCAGCTGCCTTCTGTTTGGTACATACCTTTTTGTAAGTGTTCATCTGCATCTCACTGAGCAGCTTCTTGGGCTGGATGTCTCCATTTCTTATTTGGGGCCTGGCTTTAAGGATAAAAAGGCTTGTTAAAAAGAATACCCATACAATTCTTTGTATAATCATAAAAAAAACATACTACAATTTCACAACAAAAACTCAAAGCATAGAATAAATCAGGCTATATAAATCACTTACTAAGATCAACTTTTCTTGTCAACTGTGCATTGTCACAAGCATCTAGAAGGTATGGTCTCAAGTCTGAGGGTGAAACTCCCTGTGAGATGTAAATAAGTAGTTAACGTAACTTTAAAAACAATTTTTTTTGTGTGCCTAGTGGTTTTACATACCAAGGCACAAAAGAATTAAATCAAGTAACCAAAGAGATTTAACTAGTAACAAATTTATATATACATTTTTTTTCGTTCTGTTAGTACAAATCATAAAATATCTTAATAAATGTCAATGTAAGTCTCCAGTTAAAGAAACTCGACTTCCAACAAAATGACCGAAGGGAAAATATCACAAAGAGGTGAGCCTAGTGCCCTAAAATATCCAGCAGACTGGGAATAACAAAATAAGCTGCTTTGTTACATACCCTGACGATTGTGTCCTTGATGTAAGTGAAGCACACAATGGGGATGTTTGGCCCGACTGTCTCACGAATGGAGGCTGCCATCTTCCTCTCCGTGATTATGAAATCGGACTGCGAGATCTCTATCAACGAAATGATCTCGGCTCCTCCAGCAGCAGTGACCCTGCGAAGTTAATTTTTTTTGCTTGTTTTTCTATGCTGCATAATTAGGTATCTACATATAAACCAACCACACAAACAAATAAACCAAATCAGAATATAAAAATAAAATAATCCTAACAATAATAACATAAACTTGGGGATAGTGATGGCAATGTCTAAAAAAAGAGTTCAGGAAAGTTCGAGCACAAACCTTCGAAAGGATTTGGTCAAGGTGTTGTTCTCCAGCTTGACATAAACCTTCCATCCAGAGTAAAGGCCGATGTGACTGTCATTCCTCTTCTGCCTGCACTCTACAAATTCCTTGATCTCGTACTGGCTTTCCTCGAGCCACTTGCCCTGGCGGTGACTGTCCAGGATGAACTCGGGTTGCACAAGCCATTTTCCTGAAATGATCATTGTGTATGTCCTATATTTTTCATGACTTGATTTCCCATTCTTGTTTATAGCAAGAGATATATGTCCTTTGGTGCTTCACCCAATGCCACCAGGAAAATGTAAGGTTCACTTTAGTTTTATATGTGAATGTCTGTTTCATAATGTTATCAACATTAGTAATGGGAATACAAGATTAAAGAGAATATTTCAACAAATTAAGAAAAAGGATAAATAGTTGAGATGGGTAGTACTAGCAACTGACTCCTTGATGACTAAATATTTGTAGAGCCATCTACGTGTAAAGATAATCAATAAACTAAACTGTATATGCCATCCCCAGTGGCACTGGTCTAAAGCTACAAATGTGAATCTTCAAAATGTACTGGGGGGGGGGGGGGGGTGACAAACTATGCTTAATTGACATAACAATTATATCATTTATCAAGAACACTTCCATAATTCACACATTGAACAGGTAAAACTATCTATCTAAACGAGGGTTCTCAAAGTGGTTGATATAGACCCCCAGGAGTCGATGGGACCGTCAAGGGGGTCAATGAATACCCAGGGGGTCGAAGGGGGGTCGAAGGGGGGTCGATGAATGATCATGGGGTTAGTGCATGTTTACTGGGGGTTCAAGGGAGCAATTCAAGCCTCCAGTTTTAGATTCTTGATAATCACTTGTAAAAATCTGAAGAATATCAGACACCATTAGTTTTTTTTAGTTTTTTTTTTTTATTACATCAATTCCATAAATTCAGACAACTGATCAAAATTCGACTAAATCTTCAGAAATTCCAGAAGCTCTGGCAACACTACCTTCAACCATTCTCTCTCGCAGCTCCACTGTCCATACAGGATATATTCCTGCCTGCATCCCGTACTGATCAAGCGAGCATATCCCCCCACCCTATCCCATCTCTCCTGCATAGTAGTTCAGTACACTCCCAGCTCTCAGTGTGAACTGATTTTGTTGAGAATTGTGTGTAAATTCACATTATGGATGCATTTTCCTTTTAATCATATGGTTTTTCAACTACTACTACTATTACTACTACTGATTTTAATTTTATCCTTAAAGATCTTTTTCTCTCCATGAGTTTAAAGTAAGGGGGTCAATAAAAAAAATGAAATTCCTTTGGGGGTTGATATGATAAAAACTTAGAGAGCCCATGAACTAAACTGCCATGTTGACCAAAAGGATATTTCTGCTAATCTCAAAACCATCATTCATCAACCACTTACTTCCCTGTGAACTAAACACTTTCCGACAATCTATCTCTTTATCAATGCTATTTTTCTAACAGGATATCAGTACATCCTTGTCAATTAAAAACAGATTGATGCTACCCCTAACACTCTCTCCGTTTCAGTCTTTCGATGCCAGCTCATGAATTCCCTTTTACCTCTACAAACCTGAACCAGCTCCCACGCACTTTCAGTCAATCTCCCGAACCATCTTATCAAATCCTTTTTGCTAGAGACAATACCTGTAGCTACAGGGCTGCCTGCCGAGAGGAATATTTCCTTCTACCCCTCAGCCCCTTTCCGTTTCACTCACCTGATGCTAGGCCCCCGAGCACCTTCTCTGTCATATTGAACTCCTTGACAAGAACATGGGTGCATAGAGATATAAAGCTGTTCTTTACATTATCTTCAATTTTCCCACCCAGCTCCACAATCTTCTTTCTTATCATCTGAAGCTCCTCTTGGTTGTGAACCCCAGAAATGAGAAACCTCTTCATCATCTTCTTGGGTGAACAAGCCGACATTTTGACGATCATGTCCTGAAATGTTGAAGGATATAGGTACAACAAGGAAGAAAATAAAGACATGCATACATATTAATTCTGTAATATAGTAGTTGTGAAATTTATGCACACCATAGAGACAGAGGGAGGGAGAGAGAGGGAGAGGGAGGGAGGGAGGGAGGGAGGGAGAGGGAGGGAGGGAGGGAGGGAGGGAGGGAGGGAGGAACGGAGGGAGGAAGGGAGGGAGGGAGGGAGGGAGGGATGGAGGGAGGGAGGGAGGGAGGGAGGGAGGGAGAGAGAGAGAGAGAGAGAGAGAGCGAGAGAGAGAGAGAGAGAGAGAGAATGTAAATATATGTGTGTGTGTGTGTGTGTGTGTGTGTGTGTGTGTGTGTGTGTGTGTGTGTGTGTGTGTGTGTGTGTGTGTGTGTGTGTGTGTGTGATACAAACAGTAGATAATATAAATGTAAAACTAGCTAATATAAATATGTGTACATATATATACATGTATACATACATGTATAGAGACTATATAATATATGTAATATATACCACATATATAGCAAATATAATAGTACTTATATCAATAATAATAACAGAGATATGAGAGAGAAAGGTTTAATAACATATAGAGCATATAACTGTTTACTTTCTGTAGAGCAACCTGAAAAGATTTAATTAAAAAAAGAAAAAAGAAAAAAAAAAAATACTTTACTTGAAACAGACAGCATAATGCCTTCAGCTTTCATACATAGTTACATGGAGATATTAAATAAGTTAAATACAACAGACTGAAAAATGGAAAATTTTGACAGTAGCTTAGGTGGAACTTGTCATTCTTACTTTTGTGAAAATACATTAACACAGAATCTGACCCAAAGGATGCACATGGTATGGCTATATGTGACGTACATTTTAATTTTAGTTTATTAACTCTATTTATGCAGAGATGGCTCCACAAGTGCTTAGTGACCAAGGAGTTAATTATCTAACTTTTAACCTTTTCCTTTAAATTAGGAAATCTTTTAAATTATTTTATTTGTTTTACTGTTAGTAGCATTTTGATAGAATAATATTAACCATAATGCCGATGATGATGATGATCATCATCATCATCATCATCATCATCATCATCATCATCATCATCATCATCATCATCATCATCATCATCATCATCATCATCATCATCATCATCATCATCATCATCATCATCATCATCATCATCATCATCATCATCATCATCATCATCATCATCATCATCATCATCATCATCATCATCATCATCATCATCATCATCATCATCATCATCATCATCATCATCATCATCATCATCATCACCATAATAATAATACTTCTTGGCTCCTTGATGGCTGATGAGCACTTATGGAGCCATCTGTGTGCAAGAAAATTCACAAAAAACTACAGGACAGAACTACTGTTAATTTACATCAAACGAAATCCCAAGTGCAATACAGCATTTTATTCTTTGTGTCCAAAAGGCTGACCTTGAACATCAACTGAACACTTCCCCAGGGGCTGGATGGGGAGGGAGAATGCTAACATGCAAAACTAATGGTTTGCGACTCAAAAGAACATCTTATTTCCTCTAACGACATCAAATTACTTAAAACAAGCATATTGGCCCCAAAAGCTATGGATGTTTGCAACTAAAATTTCACTCGCTTTTCAATTTACTTGCTCCTGGCTAAAAACACCCATTAGGGAAAAAGTATAAGAAGCGCATCTTTTTCTAGGATAGTTCGGTAATAAATCAGAAATGAGGATATTACTTAACCCCATCCTGAGGGTCATAACAAACCGCTTGGTCTGCAGGGTATAGCTGTACGCATGGCGACACACCGGGGCACGAGGAGTCAGAAGTTCCGCTACATGTCACAGACTCAGAGATAATGGCACTGAGTGATTTCGGGTACCTGGCCCCATTGGCTTAATCTACTGAACGTGAATGT
This sequence comes from Penaeus chinensis, assembly GCF_019202785.1. NCBI lineage: Eukaryota > Metazoa > Arthropoda > Malacostraca > Decapoda > Penaeidae > Penaeus > Penaeus chinensis. Next base: position 10,547,194 of record NC_061850.1, on the reverse strand, counting down.
CATGAAATTTTGCAAGGGAGGGACCTGAACTTCCTCTAATAGTAGCTGCAGCATATTTTTGATGACACTATTACATACAGGCGCCTAAAGTGAACAGAAACATTCAGTTTTTTTTTCCAAATCCCTCTGAACATAGTACAACTCACAGGTAAGTTAGCTGTAACAACCCTATAATTATTTTCGAAAATAAGCAATTTTTTCCACGTATACAAGAGACTATGCATCTAATCTCTGGAAGCCAGAACTGTCATTTAAATATAAATAGTATAATACCGAGGATGAATTAGGAGTGTTATTTTTGTGTAAAAGGATGTAAACCTCGTTCCCAAAAAACTGCCGAAGAAAAGGAAATAATAAATTTGAAAACCGTAAAGCACTGAAGCTTTAACTCACCTTCTCTCACTTGATTTTCAAACTCATCACCTCTACGGCCTTTTTTACAATATCACTCTCCATTTCCGCCTTCCTTCGTCGCCGAATAGACTCATGGTATATTCCTATGTCAATCACAACCAAATAGACATCGCAATTACTGAAATAAAGCGCAAAAATGACGAAAAAGCTTCTCTCTCCGAAGACAAGACCTTCCACTTTGTTGTCGTACGGAAGTGTTGCCAGGGCGAGGGTTTTCTGAGATCTATTCCTTCTGCTTAAATCTCATTTATTTTAGGGTTAATTACGATGTATAAATAAACGTGATTTATAGAGAAAATGTGTGGATCCCCTCCCCTGAAATGAGAATATATAGTATAGGAATTAAAGTCGGGATTTGTGAGGAATTGGCTACGATGCGTGTTATTGTACCGCTGGTCTAAATAGTTATTTTTAAAAAATCAACTTCGGCATTATAGTCAATTCTGTATTATCTTATAAATAATAGACACAAATCTTTATGTTCCTAATACAAGAAAATTAGCTGTTATTTCGGATAACGCGCGAAATCATTCAGTTCCCGCGAGAACTTTCTGGAATTTGGATAAATCTGAATGGTAATTTTCAAATTAACTGCAAGAATAAATTAGCATTACCATATGTTTCATAGCGAAATAAACATAAAGTATGTCTAAAACCCTATACCAAGAGAGAGAGAGAGAGAGAGAGAGAGAGAGAGAGAGAGAGAGAGAGAGAGAGAGAGAGAGAGAGAGAGAGAGAGAGAGAGAGAGAGAGAGAGAGAGAGAGAGAGAGAGAGAGAGAGAGAGAGAGAGAGAGAGAGAGAGAGAGAGAGAGAGAGAGAGATAAGAGAAGAGAGAGGAGATGAGAGAGAGAGAGATAGAGAGAGAGCGAGAGGAAGAGCGAGAGAGAGAGAGAGAAGAGAGCATGAAGAGAGAGCAAGAGAGAGAGAGCAAGAAGAGGAAGAGCAGAGAGAGACGAGAGCAAGAGAGAGAGAGAGAGAGAGAAGAGAGAGAGAGAGAAGAGCGAGAGAGAGAGAGAGCAAGAGAGAGAGAGAGCAAAGAGAGAGAAGAGAAGAGAGATAGAGAGGAGATAGAGAGAGAGAAGAGGAGAGAGAGAAGAGAGGAGAGAGAGAGAGGAGAGAGAGGAGAGAGAGAGAGCGAGCGAGAGAGAGAGAGCCGGGAGAGAGAGAGGAAGTGAGAGAGAGAGAAGAGGAGAGAGAGGAGAGAGAGAGAGGAGCTGAGAGGAGTCGAGAGAGAGAGAGAGAAGAGAGGAGAAAGAGGGAGAGAGAGAGAGAGAGAGAGAGAGAGAGAGAGAAAGAGAAAGAGAGATCTGAATGGTAATTTTCAAATTAACTGCAAGAATAATTTAGCATTACCATATGTTTCATAGCGAAATAAACATAAAGTATGTCTAAAACCCTATACCAAGAGAGAGAGAGAGAGAGAGAGAGAGAGAGAGAGAGAGAGAGAGAGAGAGAGAGAAGAGAAAGAGAGAGCGAGAGAGAGCGAGAGAGAGCGAGAGAGAGAGAGAGCAAGAGAGCGAGAGCGAGAGAGAGAGGTTTTATCGCAAAAGGAGAAACCCTTAAAAGATCCTGCCTCTTCGTTAAAGGTTCGAATTGCGTTTAGAAAAAAAAAACAATAACAGTTAGGTCGTGTCCACATTTATTTACACCAATTTATTTTTTTTCTCATGGAAATTAAAAATAGGATAAAAAAAAATATCTGTTTCCAGTGTTAAAGAGGAATGATTTGAATACATAATAAAAATTAATAAATAAAATGGTTAATTGCTATCTAATGGTTGTGAGTTTGGTTTCCTTTTCCTCAAAAGACAAAGATTATATTAGGAGTTGTTTCGGTACGTTATAAATCACAAACACATTTTCCGATTAGGGGACTAAATATTGAGAAAAAAAGTGATTCAATCAGTCGTTGTAGAAAATGGTCAACTTTAGGAAGATGTCACAGAAATTCACGATGAAAATTACACGATATACGTAATGAAAAGTCATCTGAACTTGCAAAACTCAGCAATCAAACCTGCAGCATTTCCTCAAGAATGTATACTTGGAATTCTTTCTGTATTTTGTTAGCGTTCATATACGATTATATTCACTTAAATAAAAAAAATAGTAGTCTAAATGACGGAGAAATAAAAGCATAAGAATGATAAAGCTCTTTTTTTCAAATCTAAAAGACAGTACGTGGTCGCCTTAAGACGCTGTCAATTACCAATAATTTCTCCTAATATCAGTGATATAATACGATCATCTATAAGGTCGTGTTTTAGCACAATGCACCATTGGGGTTTTCCATCGTAATACATGTGAGCACATTTTCTCTGATACCAGTGATACAATTGCTATTGGAATCGAACAAGCTGGATCATGGTGAAGTAGTTTTGCATAAAAGCCACAGAGTAGGAGAGTCTCCCTCGAAATTCTGTTTTTGAGTCGAGATTTAACCTCTGGCACTGCATGACCTTATCTCTTCGTCAATGTTTGCCGCTTAGGAAACTGATTACTTGGTATAACCGATGGAGTAAGCATGTGATTTGGAACCTCAAATGATTCAGGGATACCCCCACTCTGGAAACGATATATATATATATATATATATATGTATATATATATATTTATTTATTTATATGTACACACACACACACACACAAATGTATATGATATATACTGTATACAGTACACATACACGCGCACTTACACACGCGCAGACAAACTTTTTCTATGAGACATTACTCTCTTCGATTTGGTAAACAGTCAGTAGAGCGTGTGTGCATAAAGTTTAAACTTGTAATAGGGCATTAGTAGCAATGAACACTGAATTATTCAGAGAAATCTTGTAAAGTGAATTAAGTTACAGAAACTGCTTACAAAAACCCAAGAAAGAATGTATAAATAGTTCCTGTAGTGGGACGAGAATGAAAACCAATACAGTTCCTATGGTCACTGCAAAAATAAGTACTGACCGAATTATGTACTTTATGCTCCTTGTCCTTATCTGTATATAGTTAAAAAGAAATATCCTGACCTTGTTTTCATAAAAATAAAGATATTTAAACCTTGCAGGCCGGGCAACGACTAAGAAGATAAGTCGAGGAAGGCTCAATGGACGGCCAACGTCTTAAAACATATATTTGAGTTTATGTTTTTATCAACTTTATGACGGGGATTATGAGCTTATTTGTATTATAATGACATCGCACTGATAACACGCATTTCATTCTGTGTGGGAGACTTTTTTTTTTCATCTTTAGCGCCTCCACCCTTCTTGTGTTCAAAATTATATAGTCATTTCTCTCTAACTGTATTCTCCCTGTAACATAATTGAATCATGTCGCCTCTTTTCCTTCTTTCATCCAGAGTAGTAAGTCTTTTTTTTTTGTGACTCATATCACTTAAAGTAGGTATCCACCTTATGACTGCTCTTTGAACGAACGGTTTCCAGTTTGTCTTTGCCTTTTTTCCATCCCTTTTTGTATTTTCGAGTCGTCTGCAAATATAGTCAGATAAACTACCTGGGCTTATGCTTGACCCTAAATCATTAATGAAAATAATAAACATAATGGACGTCAAGACCGTTCCTTGAAGTTTTTTAATGTAAAAAGCCTTTCACCCATACGAGGATTTTGCCTTTCACTCCGCCTACGTGTTCTAGCTTCCACAATAGTCTTCTATGAGACACATTATCAAAGGAACTCTTATCCAGATTTTCTTATATTCCTCGTGGGTAGACATGACTTTAGTTTTCTTTATTACATTATTACCTCCTATGAGCTATGATAATCTGCCCCGAGAATTCGGGGCAGAGAGGGAGAGAGGGAGAGAGGGAGAGAGAGAGAGAGATAGAGATAGAGAGAGAGAGAGAGAGAGAGAGAGAGAGAGAGAGAGAGAGAGAGAGAGAGAGAGAGAGAGAGAGAGAGAGAGAGAGAGAGAGAGAGAGAGAGAGAGAACGAGTTTCACACTCTATATTAGTTGACTGCCTGCCTGAGTTTCAAATATACGTATTTCATACAAAATATTATAATATGAAGATTGGGTGGAAGCATAACCCGAGTGAATTTTTTTGTCCCCCGAGACAAGGCAAAGTAAGGGGAATAGACGGTGGGTGGGGTGGGGGGGAGGTGGTCCTGGTTTAATGTATACATTCACCTACCATATTTATATATTCATGTTTAACTCTAATGTACTTAAGCCTGTGTTCTCGATGTGCAGTGTCACTTATCTTCAATACATAAAAAGACAATATTCCACTAATGACTCAACCACATCCAAGCGATTCAACAGCATATTCGGCAAAGAAAACAACCAATTGGGTGGTAACGATA
>NC_061850.1:10479960-10487460 GCF_019202785.1 Penaeus chinensis | reverse complement strand
TAATCGTGTCCGAGTCCTCCTGTCTAAGCTAATCGTTCAGTCCTCCTGTCTAAGCTAATCGTGTCCGAGGTCCTCTGTCTAAGCTAATCGTTCCGAGGTCCTCCTGTCTAACTAATCGTGTCCGAGGTCCTCTGTCTAAGCTAATCGTGTCCGAGTCCCCCTGTCTAAGCTAACGTGCCAAAGGTCCTCCTGTCTAAGCTGATCGTTGTCGAGGTCCTCTGTCTAAGCTAACCGCCCCTTAGCTCCCGAGGTCCTCTGTCTAAGCTAACCGTGTCCGAGGTCCTCCTGTCTAAGCTAATCGCTTCCGAGGTCCTCCTGTCTAAGCTAATCGTGTCCGAGGTCTCTGTCTAAGTATAACGTGTCCGAGGTCCTCCTGTCTATCTAATCGTGTCGAGGTCCTCCTGTCTAAGCTAATCGTGTCCAGGTCCTCCTGTCAAAGCACCGGCGAGTTCTGTCTAGCTAACGTGTCCGAGGTCCTCCTGTCTAAGCTAATCGTGTCCGATGGTCCTCCTGTCTAAGCTAATCGTGTCCTAGGTCCTCCTGTCTAAGCTATCACTCCCGAGGACCTCCTGTCTAAGCTAACGTGTCCAGGTCCTCCTGTCTAAGCTAATCCGTGTCGAGGTCTCCTGTCTAAGCTGTGTCAAGCTGTCTGATGTTCCTGTCCTCCTGTCTAAGCTAATCATCCCGGGGTTTCTCCTGTCTAAGCTAATCGTGTCCGAGGTCCTGTCTAAGCTCTCGTGTCCGAGGTCCTCCTGTCTAAGTAATCGTGTCCGAGGTCCTCCTGTCTAAGTAATCGTGTCCGGTCCTCCTGTCTAAGCTAATCGTGTCCGATGTCTCCTGTCTAATCTAATCGTGCCGAGGTCCTCCTGTCTAAGCTTATCGATCCGATGTCCTCCTGTCTAAAGCTATCGTGTCCGAGTTCCTCCTGTCTAAGCTAATCGTGTCCGAGGTCCTCTGTCTAAGCTATCGTGTCCGAGGTCCTCCTGTCTAAGCTATCGTCCGAGGTCCTCCTGTCTAAGCTAATCGCTCCGAGTCTCCTGTCTAAGTTTAATCGGTCCGAGGTCCTCCTGTCTAAGTTATGCTGAGTCCTCCTGTCTAAGCTAATCGTGCCCAGGTCCTCTGTCTAAGCTAATCGTGTCCGAGGTCTTCCTGTCTAAGCTAACCGTGTCCAAGGTCCTCCTGTCTAAGCTGATCGTGTCCGAGGTCCTCCTGTCTAAGCTAATCGTGTCCGAGGTCCTCCTGTCTAAGCTACATCGTGTCCGATGGTCTCTCTGTCTAAGTGAATCGTGTCCGAGGTCCTCCTGTCTAAGCTAATCGTGTCCGAGGTCCTCCTGTCTAAGCTAATCGTGTCCGAGTCCTCCTGTCTAAGCTGATCGTGTCCGAGGTCCTCCTGTCTAAGCTTATCGTGTCCGATGTCCTCCTGTCTAAGCTAATCGCTTCCGAGTCCTCCTGTCTAAGCTAATCGTGTCCGAGGTCCTCCTGTCTAAGCTAATCGCTTCCGAGTCCTCCTGTCTAAGCTAATCGTGTCCGAGTCCTCCTGTCTAAGCTAATCGTGTCCGAGGTCCTCCTGTCTAAGCTAATCGTGTCCGAGGTCCTCCTGTCTAAGCTAATCGTGTCCGAGTCCTCCTGTCTAGCTAATCGTGTCCGAGGTCCTCCTGTCTAAGCTAATCGTGTCCGAGGTCCTCCTGTCTAAGCTAATCGTGTCCGAGGTCCTCCTGTCTAAGCTAATCGCTCCCGAGGTCCTCCTGTCTAAGCTAATCGTGTCCGAGGTCCTCCTGTCTAAGCTAATCGTGTCCGAGGTCCTCCTGTCTAAGCTAATCGTGTCCCGAGGTCCTCCTGTCTAAGCTAATCGTGTCCGAGTCCTCCTGTCTAAGCTAATCGTGTCCGAGGTCCTCCTGTCTAAGCTAATCGTGTCCGAGGTCCTCCTGTCTAAGCTAATCGCTCTCCGAGGTCCTCCTGTCTAAGCTAATCGTGTCCGAGGTCCTCCTGTCTAAGCTAATCGTGTCCGAGGTCCTCCTGTCTAAGCTAATCGTGTCCGAGGTCCTCCTGTCTAAGCTAATCGTGTCCGAGGTCCTCCTGTCTAAGCTAATCGTGTCCGATGTCCTCCTGTCTAAGCTAATCGCTTCCGAGTCCTCCTGTCTAAGCTAATCGTGTCCGAGGTCCTCCTGTCTAAGCTAATCGTGTCCGAGGTCCTCCTGTCTAAGCTAATCGCGTCCGAGTCCTCCTGTCTAAGCTAATCGTGTCCGAGGTCCTCCTGTCTAAGCTAATCGTGTCCGAGGTCCTCCTGTCTAAGCTAATCGTGTCCGAGGTCCTCCTGTCTAAGCTAATCGTGTCCGAGGTCCTCCTGTCTAAGCTAATCGCTTCCGAGTCCTCCTGTCTAAGCTAATCGTGCCGAGGTCCTCCTGTCTAAGCTAATCGTGTCCGAGGTCCTCCTGTCTAAGCTAATCGCTTCTGAGTCCTCCTGTCTAAGCTAATCGTGTCCGATGTCCTCCTGTCTAAGCTAATCGTGTCCGATGTCCTCCTGTCTAAACTAATCGTGTCCGATGTCCTCCTGTCTAAGCTAATCGCTTCCGAGTCCTCCTGTCTAAGCTAATTGTGTCCGATGTCCTCTTGTCTAAGCTAATATGTCCGAGGTCCTCCTGTGTAAACTAATCGTGTCCGAGGTCCTCCTGTCTAAGCTAATCGCTTCCACGATCTCCTGTTTAGCTAATGGTATGTGAGCTCTAAGGTCCGAGTCCGTTGGCTGGGTGCTGCAGATGAGGTGGCGTTGTACAGGAAGTCTGCAAGGGGATCGGCGAAGGTCAGTCAGAAGTTAATCTGATTTTCCGCCTGCTCAGTGTGGAATGTCCAAAATATCCATATCCCGGATATTTTGTTCGGTCCACTAGTCCAGCCCCAATGTATCAACCGCCGAGTGGGTCGTGAGACGTGCTTGATATCGACCAAAAAGGAGTTGGCTGCAAGGAAGTGGCATTGGCAAACCTGAATAATGTGCGATGTGTACAGGTTAATGGCTAGAGCTGTTACATACAATAACCTCCTGTCTAAGTTCCTTCGGTCTCCTTCTCATGTCAGAGCTCCTGTATGAACTCTTTCTGTCGAAGTTGAGACGAGAGGAGCTGAGACAGGAGGAGCTGAGACAAGAGGAGCTGAGACAGGAGGAGCTGAGACAAGAGGAGCTGAGACGAGAGGAGCTGAGTCAAGAGGAGCTGAGACAAGAGAAGTTGATCCAAGAGGAGCTGAGACGAAAGAAGCTGAGACATAAGGAGCTGAGGCATGAGGAGCTGAGACAAGAGGAGCTGAGACAAGAGGAGCTGAGACAAGAGGAGCTGAGACAGGAGGAGCTGAGACATAAGGAGCTGAGAGAGGAGGAGCTGAGAGTGGAGGAGCTGAGACAAGAGGAGCTGAGACAAGAGGAGCTGAGACAAGAGGAGCTGAGACAGGAGGAGCTGAGACAAGAGGAGCTGAGACAAGAGGAGCTGAGACAAGAGGAGCTGAGACAGGAGGAGCTGAGACAAGAGGAGCTGAGACAAGAGGAGCTGAGACAAGAGGAGCTGAGACAAGAGGAGCTGAGAGAGGAGGAGCTGAGACAAGAGGAGCTGAGACAAGAGGAGCTGAGACAAGAGGAGCTGAGACAAGAGGAGCTGAGACATGAGGAGCTGAGACAAGAGGAGCTGAGACAAGAGGAGCTGAGACAAGAGGAGCTGAGACAAGAGGAGCTGAGACAGAGGAGCTGAGACAAGAGGAGCTGAGACAAGAGGAGCTGAGACAAGAGGAGCTGAGACAAGAGGAGCTGAGACAAGAGGGGCTGGACAAGAGGAGCTGGACAAGAGGAGCTGAGACAAGAGGAGCTGAGACAAGAGGAGCTGAGACAGGAGGAGCTGAAACAAGAGGAGCAGAGACAAGAGGAGCTGAGACAAGAGAAGCTGAGACAAGAGGAGCTGAGACAAGAGGAGCTGAGACAAGAGGAGCAGAGACAAGAGGAGCTGAGACAAAAGGAGCTGAGACAAGAGGAGCTGAGAGAGGAGGAGCTGAGACAAGAGGAGCTGAGACAATAGGAGCTGAGACAAGAGGAGCTGAGACAAGAGGAGCTGAGACAGGAGGAGCTGAGACAAAAGGAGCAGAGACAAGAGGAGCTGAGACAAGAAGAGCTGAGACAAGAGGAGCTGAGACAGGAGGAGCTGAGACAAGAGGAGCTGAGACAAGAGGAGCTGAGACAAGAGGAGCTGAGACAAGAGGAGCTGAGACAGAGGAGCTGAGACAAAAGGAGTGAGAAGGAGGAGCTGAGACAAGAGGAGCTGAGACAAGAGGAGCTGAGACAAGAGGAGCTGAGACAGGAGGAGCTGAGACAAGAGGAGCTGAGACAAGAGGAGCTGAGACAAGAGGAGCTGAGACAAGAGGAGCTGAGACAAAAGGAGCTGAGACAAGAGGAGCTGAGACAAGAGGAGCTGAGACAAGAGGAGCTGAGACAAGAGAGCTGAGACAAGAGGAGCTGAGACAAGAGGAGTTAAGACAGGAGGAGCTGAGACAAGAGGAGCTGAGACAAGAGGAGCTGAGACAAGAGGAGCTGAGACAAGAGGAGCTGAGACAGGAGGAGCTGAGACAAGAGGAGCTGAGACAAGAGGAGCTGAGACAAGAGGAGCTGAGACAAGAGGAGCTGGACAAGAGGAGCTGGACAAGAGGAGCTGAGAGAGGAGGAGCTGAGACAAGAGGAGCTGAGACAAGAGGAGCTAAGACAAGAGGAGCTGAGACAAGAGGAGCAGAGACAAGAGGAGCTGAGACAAGAGGAGCTGGTACAGGAGGAGCTGAGACAAGAGGAGCTGAGACAAGAGGAGCTGAGACAAGAGGAGCTGAGACAAGAGGAGCTGAGACAAGAGGAGCTGAGACAAGAGGAGCTGGACAAGAGGAGCTGAGACAAGAGGAGCTGAGACAAGAGGAGCTGAGAAGGGAGCTGAGACAGAGAGCTGAGACAAGAGACTGAGACAGAGGCTGGACAGAGGAGGACAGGAGCAGAGACAGGGAGCTGAGACAAGAGCGGAAGAGGACTGACGAGAGCTGAGACAAGAGGAGGAGACAAGAAGGAAAGGAGCGAGCAAGAGGGCTGAGAGAGGGGCTGGACAGAGGAGTGAGCAAAGGGCTGAGACAGAGGAGCTGAGCAAGAGGAGCTGAGACAGAGGAGCTGAGCAGAGGAGCGAGACAAGAGGAGCTGAGACAAGAGGGCGAGACAAGAGAGCTGAGAAGAGGAGCTGAGACAGAGGAGCTGAGACAAGAGAGCTGAGACAAGAGGAGCTGAGACAGAGGAGCTGGACAAGGAGCTAGACAAGGAGTGAGACAAGAGGAGCTGAGACAAGAGGGCTGAGACAGGGGAGTGAACAGAGGAGCAGACAGAGGAGCTAGACAAGAGGAGCTGAGACAAAGGAGCTGAGAAGAGGGCTGAGACAAGAGGAGTGAGAAAGGAGCGAACAAGGGAGCTGAAAAGAGGACTGAACAGAGGAGCTGAGACAGAGAGCTGAGACAAGGGAGCTGAGACAAGAGGAGGAGACAGAGGAGCTGAGAAAGAGGAGTGAGACAGAGGAGCGAGACAAGAGGAGCTGGAGACCAGAGAGCTGAGACAGAGGAGCTGGGAGAGAGCTGAGACAAGGAGCTGAGACAGGAGGAGCTGAGACAAGAGGAGCTGAGACAAGAGGAGCGTGAACAGAGAGCTGAGACAAGGACTGAGACAGAGGAGCTGAGACAAGAGGAGCTGAGACAGAGGAGCTGAGACAAGAGGAGCTGAGACAGAGGAGCTGAGAAAGAGGAGCTGAGACAGAGGGTGAGACGAGGAGCTGAGACAAGAGGAGCTGAGACAAGAGGAGCTGAGCAGAGGAGCTGAGACAAGGAGTGAGACAAGAGGAGCTGGAGAGGAGCTGAGAAAGAGGACTGAGACAAGAGGAGCTGAGACAGAGGAGCTGAGACAAGAGGAGCAGAGACAAGAGGAGCTGAGCAAGAGGAGCTGAGAAGAGGACTGAGACAGGAGGAGCTGAGACAGAGGAGCTGAGACAAGAGGAGTGAGACAAGAGAGAAGAGAGCTGAGACAAGGGAGCTGAGACAGAGGAGCTGAGACAAGGAGCTGAACAAGAGGAGCTGAGAGGAGGAGTGAGACAAGAGGAGCTGAGACAGAGGAGCTGAGACAAGGAGTGAGACAAGAGGAGCTGAGACAAGAGGAGTGAGACAAGAGGAGCTGAGACAGAGAGCTGAGACAAGAGGAGCTGAGACAGGAGGAGCTGAGACAGAGGAGCTGAGACAAGAGGGCTGAGACAAGAGGAGCTGAGACAAGAGGAGCTGAGACAAGCGGAGGGGCTGAGACAAGAGAGTGGAAGGGGATGGAAGGGGTGAGACAGAGGAGCTGAGACAAGGGAGTTGAGAGGAGGAGCTGAGACAAGAGGAGTAGACAAGAGGAGCTGAGACAAGAGGAGCTGAGAAGAGAGCTGAGACAAGAGAGCTGAGACAAGAGGACTGAGAGAGGAGAGTGAGACAAAGGCTGAGACAGAGGAGCTGAGACAAGAGAGCTGAGACAGAGGACTGAGACAAGGGAGCTGAGAGAAAGAGGAGTGAGAAGAGAGCTGAGACAAGAGGAGCTGAGACAAGAGGAGCTGAGAAAGGGATAGAGAGACGAAGGAGTTGAGACAAGAGAGCGAGAAGAGGAGCTGAGACAAGAGAGCTGCAAGACAACAGAGGAGCTGAGACAAGAGGATGAGACAAGAGGATGAGACAAGAGGAGCTGAGACAAGAGGAGCTGAGACAGAGGGCTGAGACAAGAGGAGTTGAGAGAGGAGCTGAGACAAGAGGACGCGATGACAAGGAGCTGAGACAGAGGAGCTGAGACAAAGGAGCTGAACAGAGGAGCTGAGACAAGAGGAGTGAGACAGAGGGCTGAGACGAGGAGCGAGACAAGAGAGCTGGACAAGAGAGCTAACAGAGACGAGAAGAGGAGCTGAGACAGAGGTGACAAGAGAGCTGAGCAAGAGACTGAGACAAGGTGAGACAAGAGACTGAGACAGGGAGCTGAGACAAGAGGACTGGACAGGATGAGAAGAGGCTGAGACAGGGAGTGAGACAAGAGAGCTAACAGAGGTGACAAAGGCTGAGACAAAGGGTGGACAGAGGACGGACAAGAGGACTGAACAGAGGAGCTGAGACAGAGGACGAGACAAGAGAGCTGAGACAGAGAGGAATAGGAGCGAGACAAGAGAGCTGAGACAGGGAGCTGGACGAGGAGCGAGACAAGAAGCGAGACAGAGGAGTGGACAGAGGAGCGAGACAAGGAGCAGAAGAGGGCTGACAGAGAGCTAACAGAGAGCTGAGACAGAGAGTGAGCAAAGAGCTAGAGAGGTAGACAGGGAGCTGAGACAAGGGAGCTCGAGGAGCTGAGGGAGCTGAGACAAGAGGAGCTGGACAAGAGGATGAGACAAGAGAGCTGAGACAAGAGGACTGAGACAGAGGGGGAGAAAGCTGAGACAA
>NC_061850.1:10466637-10469137 GCF_019202785.1 Penaeus chinensis | reverse complement strand
TTCCTCACTCATCTCTGTTTTCTACCTTTCCTCCTGTTTCGCTCCTCTTCTTCTCTCCCACTTTTCCCCTTTCGTCCATCTTACCTCTTCTCCCCCTTCCCCCCCCTGCCCCTCTCCCTCCGTCACCCCCCCTCCCCCCCTAATCCCAAAGGCTTTATAAACACGGAAACTACTCGTCAAAACTACCATTTTATTTTTCTTTTCTATTTTTTTTTTCTAATCTCTTTTTACTTTTTTCTTTTTTCTTTTTTTTTTCCAGCGATAAGAACATTTTAACGAGGTACTTTCAGCAAGCTCTGACAATAATGATCGGGATAATTACCTGCCCAACAGATGGATCGTTTTAATGGAATCAGGTGTTTATTGCAGGTTCGGGGGAGGAAAAAAAGCGATCCAATTCCTTTGATTTTCGCGGGTTCGGAGCGCTCTTGAAAGTTGCATTGTGGGTAAAAGGGGGAGGGGGGAGGGAGGGGCACAGGGAGGGAGGGAGGGAGGGAGGGAGGGAGGGTGTGGGATGAGAGAGGGAAATGGATGGAAGGAGGGAGATGAAGTAGGTAGGAAGAGAGAAGGATGGAGAGAAAAGGGGGCTTTAGTGAGGAAAGAATAGAGAGAGGGGGGAGGAGAGTAAAAGGGGAAAGAAAGTGGGAGTGGGAGAGGGAGAAATGGGAGAGAGGGAGGGAGGAACGGAAAGAATAGGAGAAGGAGAAGGAGGTGAAGGAGGAGAGGGGGACGGGCAGAGATAGGGAGAAAGAGAGAGAGAGAGAGAGAGAGGGAGGGAGAGAGAGAGAGAGAGAGAGAGAAAGAGAGACGTATCTACACACACACACACACACGCACACACACACACACACACAAACACACGAACAAATATAGACCCACATGCGTATATATGATCATAAGCCCATCTACATACACATACTTTTTGTTAGCGATCTCGTTTGTATTTTCTTTCTATTTTTTTCCCTTCTCCCTGTTTATTGCCCCCTATTTGTACCTCCTTCCCCATATTAGACGCAATAAATATCCTTTCACCACTCATAATGCGACCTTAAATACCCATCGTTCAGAAGCTTATTTCAATTTGAGGCTCTGAAAGGCACGATTTTGGCAATAACTTACAAACACGATAAAAACGCGGGAAATTAGCATGTCATAATTTTTCATAATAGATCGCTCAATCGCAAAAAAATATATATATGTAATAATGATCATTTTGATATATATATTTTTAAAATATAGTAATCTTCTTTCGAAATATTCACACAAAGTATTATATCATCACGCGAGAGGGAAAAAAAACTTTATGATATATTTTGTAAAGACAATATGATTATATTTCTTTGACCGTAAAGAAATGAAAACGAAACGAATACCAGAGAAATTTATAATTGAGACCGGGACCCTCCCTATTTCATCCCTTTTCTCGACTGTCTTTTGTCATTATTGTTAACCAGTTAGGGCCCAACAGTTACCAGTTAGCCCTTGGCCATACAGCCTTCCATTATCGGGACCTGATATATACTATTTACTTAATGCCAAAAACGACGTCGAATAAATCCACATGTTATTTTTTTTTTATCGCTTTTGAGATACGCTGTTTTGTATCTGGTAACACTGACTCGACAACGCGTGAAGGCGTGTGACTGCTCTATCTCTGAATTTTATTACTTAAAAGGAAGAAGAAGAAAAAAAAAATGTATTTCAAAAATATTAAGCGCTAAACGGTCGATGTTAGTCTTTCAATGGCTTGGTAATTGGCCAGATTATCGATGGAAAGTGGATGAGAGTTGAAGTTGACAGGGGATTCTCGCTGGCGTGGGAACACTGAACTTTTGACGTGTACCAGTACGACAATAAATAAACACAAGCAGTTTAAAGATCTCTTATAAGTCATATGCTTTTAGACTGACGAAATTATAACTACTGATATTTAAGCGTATTAACACCGTTTAATGCACTAAAGAGGATATTGATCAGCAGATAATGACAATAAATCGGTAATAGATATTGTATAATACTTAATGCCAATAACATTAATTACAGGATGATACTGAATGATAATGATGTCAGTGATAATGGTATAATTATGGCAATAGTGATGGTCATTATAAGAGCAACGATAATGATATGGAGGATTGACGTCATTATCTTCAGTTCTCTTAACGCTTACACGCACGCACACACACACACACATACACACACACACACACACACACATATACACACACACACACAAACACACACACACAAACACACACACACAAACACACACACACAAACACACACACGCACACACACACACACACTTATTTCTACACCCCATTCTTCTTCCTCTCTTCTTCTTCTCCCTTTATCCCTCTGCTTCTTCTTCTCTTTCCTTCCAATTCTTGTTTCATTCTCCTTCTTTTCAAAGATTAATTTACTTTTACTTCTAAAAGAAAAAAAAAAATCATGATAAAAAAAAAAAAAAAAAAAAAATATATATATATATATATATATA
>NC_061850.1:10446637-10449137 GCF_019202785.1 Penaeus chinensis | reverse complement strand
CTTTCTTTCCACTTTCTTCTGCGTCTGTTTATTTCTTCCTTTCTCCTCTTCCTCCATCTGTCTTTCTTTCATCACTTCTTTATTGCTTCTCCTTTCTTCTTCTATCCCACCCCCTATTTCCTCCTAAATTATAACATTATCTTTCATCTTTCTCTTCCAATATTCGAGGAAAGAGCAACTTACATGTCAGACAGAATTTGCAACACACACAGGGAATAACACATTATATAAACACGTCACACCCTCTGAACACATGTGAACGAGGAACACTTGTTGAGAACACAGCATATATGTGCGATTATACGTTGTACGATTGCAATTGATATTCGCTCTATGGTATAGATTGTGAATATAACACATATTCTTTACGGACAAAATCACACAGTATCATTACAAGCATATGAGTAAAGCACACATGATATATGGACAACATTAACTGTATGGATGCAATACTGTATCAGGATACAGCAGATACAGCTGGTGATTGATATATTGGGGGTATGATACAACGCAAACAATATTCATTGGTATTTGAGGAAAACTCATTAAGTATATGTCTGGGCGCTAAACAGTTTGGATACAGACGAGTCAAGTGTATACGAACTGACGTGTTATAAATATACCTGACTACACTGTAACTGTAAGTAGCAAAGATATATCATATTCTTTTCCATGGAAATTATACATAAACATAAGAGTATGAAAGAACGATGTGCTGATCGATGCCATACACTCGTTCATATTATACCAAAAATAAGAAAAAAATATTATAGGAATTCTATCTCTGAAAATATACGATAAGTATCACACTCTACACGCAAACTGCAGTCATTTGTTAGCCTTAGGCACAAGTGAGTCTCTGACCCCTACACGAATGCTGTGTATGGATTAGGTTCAGGCATTTACGGAAGGGGAAATCCAGATTATATATATATATATATATATATATATAAAATCTATATACATACATATATGTATACACAAACACACACACACACACACAAACACACACACACACACACAAACACACACACACACACACACACACACACACACACACACACACACACACACACACATACACACACACACACACACACACACACACACATATATATATATATATTATATATATATATATATATAGACATATACACACTTACATATATACATACATACATACATACATACATACATGTATACATACATACATCATATATATATATATATATATATATATATATATATTGAATATTAGGCACTAGGTATTGTACATACATAAGGCTTTAGTTACGACAAATAATACAGGCACTGGCGGAACACAGTCACTGGTTACAGGCGTAATGAAAATTATAATGATGTATAAATAAAACAAAATACGTGAAATGTGATGTGTTACGCCATCTCACACCAATCTGCGAGTTGTAAAACACTTAAAAGTTATTCGATGATACAGCTGAAGATTTAACGTAATATCTGAGGCGTACATTTATTGCATTCTGCTATCATTTCCACCTTTTATTTACATTCACTTTCCTTACTATATTGTACACATTAAACTCAAATATAAAATAGAAGTATACACATGCATACGTATCTCTAAATGACAGACCATTTTATATAACTCTGAAGGCAACACGCAATGCTGTGCTCTGGAAAAAAAAAAAATGTTTATATGTATATGTACATTCATATATACACACACACATATATATATATGTATATATACATATATATGTACTTGTAATTACATATAAACATTGGCATACACTTCCTTTGCGCCTGACAGGTCCGGTGGCGACTTCATTAAGACAGACTCGTTTCCGCTGACCCCCCCCCCCCTTCCCCCCTGGCGCCCGACTCGCTCACACGACGTCGATGTTCTCGTTGCTGTCGCGCTCATACTCCGAGTCGGCGTCCGACTCGTAGGCGCGGCCGCGGGCGTAGCTGGCGTCCTCCGCGGCGGGGTGTCGGCCCTGCTGGTGGAGGAGCTGCTGATGCTTGTGGAGGAGGTGGAGGTGGTCGTGGTGGTGGTCGTGGAGGTGCTGGAGGCAGGCCTTGTCGTCGCCCCCGTCCCCCCCGCCGCCCGCGACGGCGCCCACGCCCCCCAGCCGCAGCGCCGCCTCACGCGCCAGCGCCTTGTCGTCGTCGAGGCGCCTCGAGAGGTCCCCGTCGGCGCCCCGCTCGCCCGCGTCGCCGGCCCGCAGCGCGCCGTCGGCGTCCCTCTCGCCCTCAGCCCGCCGGAGGGGGTGGTGGGGGGGACTCGCGCCCTCGCCACACCCCCCCGTCGGCACACCCTGCCCGTCGCACCCCCCCGGCTCCCCCCCCTGGTCCTTGCCGCGCCCCCGCGAGGACGAGCAGGTCCTCAGGCAGGAGCACTTGTCGCGCGACTGCCCGCCCTCCTCCTTCTTGTACTTGACGCGTCGGTTCTGGAACCAGATCTTGACCTGCGGGAGGAAGAGGGGAACGTGACACCGACGGTACGCGGGAGACAGAAAGG
>NC_061850.1:10419137-10421637 GCF_019202785.1 Penaeus chinensis | reverse complement strand
ACTCACACACACACAAACACACACACACAAACACACACACACGCACACGCACACGCACACGCACACGCATACGCACAGGCACACGCACACGCACACACACACACACACACACACACACACACACACACACACACACACACATACACACACACACACACACATACACACACACACACACACACAGACTCACTCACGCACACACGCACACACACACTCAAGCACACACTCACGCACACACACACGCACACACACACTCACGCACACACACACGCGTGATGCCATTAAGACATTCCTTCGCGTAACATCGCCCTCTCCCTCCCCCTCCCTCCCCCTCCCCCTCCCCCTCCCCCTCCCCCATGGGTTTGGTCAGAAATGATTCTATTTTTTACGTTTTTCTTCGTTTCGTTTTTGTTTTGTTTGCTTGTTTGTTTGTTTCTCTGCCTCTGAGTGTTTAACTCTTTTTACCTATTCATCAGAAAACGAAAAAGAAAAAGAAAACGAGAAAGAGCAAGAGAAAGAAAGAGAGAGAGAGAGAGAGAGAGAGAGAGAGAGAGAGAGAGAAGAGAGATAACAGAAAGAAAGAGAGCGGAAGGAAAGAAAGGAGAGAGAAAGAGATCAATAAAGATAAGAAAAGAAGAGATCACTAAATGATGAAAAAATAAAATACGAATATAAAACGAACAAGATAACGAACGGAAGCAAAGTATAAAAAAATAGAAGAAAAGAGAACAAGAAAATAAAGGGGAAGCAAAAAAAAAAAAAAAGAAGAAGAAAAGAGAACAAGAAGATAAAGGAAAAGGAGAAAGAAAAACAAGAAAGAACAAGAAAATAAAGGAAAAGGAAAAAGAAAAACAAGAGAACAAGAAACTAAAGAGAAAGGAAAAAGAAAAGGAAGAAAAGAGAACAAGAAAATAAAGGTAAAGGAAAAAGAAAAGAAGAAAAGAGAAATAAAAATAAAAATAACAGTCAAATAAAAATAAAACTGAAATAAATAAAAAAAAGAAAGAAAAAGGACAGAAAAAACACGAACAAGAAAAAGAAAAGAAAAAAGAAAAACAAAAACAGGAAAAGATAAAAAGAAAAAAAATAGAAAAAAAGGAACAGGAAAAGAAAAACAAAAGAAAAAAGAAAAGAAAAATGGAACAGGAAAAGAAAAAAAAAGAAAAAAAAGAAAAAAAGGAACAAGAAAAAAAAAGAAAAAAAAAAGAAGAAAAAAAGAAAAAAGCGATTCCCTTGAGCCTCCCTAAAGCACCTCCTTCGTTATGTGTTCTGACAGCTCCCTTAATCTCGTCCTGTGGCCCGGATGGAGGGGGGAGGGGGATGGGGGGGGAGGGGGGGATATGTTGGAGGAGAGGGAGGGGGGTCGGTGAGCGGGGGAGGGGGGGTAGTGTGTGAGCGGGGGATGGGTGGGGTCGTTGAGGTGGGGGATGGGTGGGGTCGTTGAGGTAGGGGGAAGGGGAGGAGTCGGTGAGGTGGGGGAGGGGGGGGTCGTTGAGGTGGGGGAGGGGGGGGTCGTTGAGGTGGGGGGTATCGTTGGGATCGTTGACGGGGGGGGGGGTCGTTGAAGGGTCGTTCGTGGATAGTCATCGGGCGAGAGGAAGAGGTCTTTCGAGGATAGAGAGTCGTTACAGGAGGGGGGGGGGGGGTTAGGGTCGTTGGAAGAGCGCGTTGGGTGGTCGCTGGTTGTGAAGGAGAGAGGAGGTCGTTCCCGGCGAGAGTGAAGAGGTCGTTCGCAATTCAAAAATTTGGCGGAAGGGAGGGGTCGTTTTCTGTTTTTTTTTTTTTATTTTTTTTTATCGGGAAGTGATAAGTGGTCGTACTGTTCAAGGAAATTTCGGGCAGTTGAGTCGTTAGAGGAAAGAGTTAGGGTCTTGGGGTCGTTGTATGTGTGGGGGGGGGGCGGGGGGGGGGGGGGGGGACTGGGGTCGTTGGGTCTTCTTAGCGGGGTGCGGATAGAAGGAAACTAATAACAGAGGAAGTGGATCATGCAAAAATAATGACTTAGAGTTTAAAAAAAAAACGCTCGGTGGTCGGGGTTTGAGAAAGGGATGGGGGGGGGGGGGTGGGGAAGGAGAGGGAGGGAGGAGGGATGGAGAGATAGGGGGGACGAGGGAAGGAGAGATAGGGGGGGGGAGGGAAGGAGAGATAGGGGGAGGACGGAAGGAGAGGGGGAGGAGGGAAGGAGAGGGGGAGGAGGGAAGGAGAGGGGGGAGGAGGGAAGGAGAGGGGGGAGGAGGGAAGGTGAGGGAGGGAGGAGGGATGGAGAGGGGAGGGGGGAGGAAGGAGAGGGGGAAGGAGAGATAGGGGGGGGAGGGAAGGAGAGGGGGGAGGAGGGAAGGAGAGGGGAGGAGGAGGAAGGAGAGGGGAGGAGGAGGGAAGGAGAGGGGGGGAGGAGGGAAGGAGAGGGGGGAGGAGGGAAGGAGTGGGGGGAGGAGGGAAGGAGAGGGGGGAGGAGGGAAGGAGAGGGGAGGAGGAGGGAAGGAGAGGGGGGAGGAGGGAA
>NC_061850.1:10404137-10411637 GCF_019202785.1 Penaeus chinensis | reverse complement strand
TCTCCCATTCCCCTTCGCTCCCTCTCCCATTCCCCTTCTCTCCCTCGCCCATTCCCTTCTCTCCCTCTCCCATTTCCCCTTCCCTCCCTCTCCCATTCCCTTCTCTCCCTCTCCCATTCCCCTTCTCTCCCTCTCCCATTCCCCTTCTCTCCCTCTCCCATCTCCCCTTCTCTTCCCCTCTCCCATTCCCCTTCTCTCCCTCTCCATTCCCCTTCTCTCCCTCTCCCATTCCCTTCTCTCCCTCTCCCTCTCCCCTTCTCTCCTCTCCCATTCCCTTCTCTCCCTCTCCCATTTCCCTTCTCTCCTCTCCCTCTCCCCTTCTCTCCCTCTCCCATCCCCCCTTCTCTCCCTCTCCCATTCCCCTTCTCTCCCTCTCCCATTCCCCTTCTCTCCCTCTCCCATCCCCTTCTCTCCCTCTCCCATTCCCCTTCTCTCCCTCTCCCATTCCCCCTCTCTCTCTCCCCCCTCCCTCTCCCATTCCCCTTCTCTCCTCTCCCATTCCCCTTCTCTATCCCTCTCCCATTCCCCTTCTCTCCCCTCACCATTCCCT
The DNA here is from genome assembly GCF_019202785.1 of Penaeus chinensis. Taxonomy (NCBI): domain Eukaryota; kingdom Metazoa; phylum Arthropoda; class Malacostraca; order Decapoda; family Penaeidae; genus Penaeus; species Penaeus chinensis. The sequence goes on along the minus strand of NC_061850.1, from coordinate 10,411,087 downwards.
TCTCTCCCTCTCCCATTCTCCTTCTCTCCTCTCCCTCTCCCCTTCTCTCCCTCTCCCATTCCCTTCTCTCCCTCTCCCATCCCCTTCTCTCCCTCTCCTCCCTTCTCTCCCTCTCCCATTCCCCTTCTCTCCCTCTCCCATTCCCTTCCTCTCCCTCTCCCCTTCTCTCCCTCTCCCATTCCCTTCTCTCCCTCTCCCTCTCCCTTCTCTCCTCTCCTCCCCTTCCCCCCTTCTCTCCCTCTCCCTCTCCCCTTCTCTCCCTCTCCCATTCCCCTTCTCTCCCTCTCCCCATTCCCTTCTCTCCCTCTCCCATTCCCCTTCTCTCCCTCTCCCATTCCCCTTCTCTTCCCTCTCCCTCTCCCTTCTCTCCCTCTCCCATTCCCTTCTCTCCCTCTCCCATTCCCTTCTCTCCCTCTCCCTCTCCCCTTCTCTCCCTCTCCCATTCCCCTTCTCTCCCTCTCCCATTCCCCTTCTCTCCCTCTCCATTCCCCTTCTCTCCCTCTCCCATTCCCCTTCTCTCCCTCTCCCATTCCCCTTCTCGCCCTCCCCATTCCCCTTCTCTCCCTCTCCCATCCCCTTCTCTCCCTCTCCCATTCCCCTTCTCTCCCTCTCCCTCTCCCCTTCTCTCCCTCTCCCATTCCCCTTCTCTCCCTCTCCCATTCCCCTTCTCTCCCTCTCCCATTCCCCTTCTCTCCCTCTCCCATTCCCTTCTCTCCCTCTCCCATTCCCCTTCTCTCCCTCTCCCATTCCCCTTCTCTCCCTCTCCCATTCCCCTTCTCTCCCTCTCCCATTCCCCTTCTCTCCCTCTCCCATTCCCCTTCTCTCCCTCTCCCATTCCCTTCTCTCCCTCTCCCATTCCCTTCTCTCCCTCTCCCATTCCCCTTCTCTCCCTCTCCCATTCCCCTTCTCTCCCTCTCCCATTCCCCTTCTCTCCCTCTCCCATTCCCCTTCTCTCCCTCTCCCATTCCCCTTCTCTCCCTCTCCCATTCCCCTTCTCTCCCTCTCCCATTCCCCTTCTCTCCCTCTCCCATTCTCCCTTCTCTCCCTCTCCCATTCCCCTTCTCTCCCTCTCCCATTCCCCTTCTCTCCCTCTCCCATTCCCCTTCTCTACCTCTCCCATTCCCTTCTCTCCCTCTCCCATTCCCCTTCTCTCCCTCTCCCTCTCCCCTTCTCTCCCTCTCCCATTCCCCTTCTCTACCTCTCCCATTCCCCTTCTCTCCCTCTCCCTTCCCCTTCTCTCCCTCTCCCATTCCCCTTCTCTCCCTCTCCCATTCCCCTTCTCTCCCTCTCCCATTCCCTTCTCTCCCTCTCCCATTCCCCTTCTCTCCCTCTCCCATTCCCCTTCTCTCCCTCTCCCATTCCCCTTCTCTCCCTCTCCCATTCTCCTTCTCTCCCTCTCCCATCTCCCTTCTCTCCCTCTCCCTCTCCCCTTCTCTCCCTCTCCCTCTCCCCTTCTCTCCCTCTCCCATTCCCCTTCTCTCCCTCTCCCATTCTCCTTCTCTCCCTCTCCCATTCCCTTCTCTCCCTCTCCCATTCCCCTTCTCTCCCTCTCCCTCTCCCCTTCTTTCCCTCTCCCATTCCCCTTCTCTCCCTCTCCCTCTCCCCTTCTTTCCCTCTCCCCTTCCCCTTCTCTCCCTCTCCCTCTCCCCTTCTTTCCCTCTCCCATTCCCCTTCTCTCCCTCTCCCACCCCCCTTCTCTCCCTCTCCCATTCCCCTTCTCTCCCTCTCCCATTCCCCTTACCCTATCCTTACGTTCTTCTCCTCCCCCTTTTCCCTTTTCCCTTCCTACCTATTCGTTTAAATGATGGATAAACTGACGCTCTAATTGCTTGAATGCAGTGTACTTATGATAAGGATAATAATAATAATGACAGTTATAATAATGATGATAATAATAGTAATAGTGATAGTAATGATAATAATAATGACAATAATAATAATAATAATAATGATAATAATAATAATAATAACAATAATACCAGTAATAAAAACAATGATAATAATAATAGTAATAACAATAATACCAGTAATAAAAACAATGATAATAATAATAGTAATAACAATAATACCAGTAATAAAAACAATGATAATAATAATAGTAATAACTAAAATGATGATAACGATAATGATAATCATGTGTGTCATTCTTTGATATTTATTTTAGCAATTATCAGGCAATTTTGCAAGTCAGCAACCAAGTGGAATATGATTTCAGACATAATTTGGAAACTTAACTCAAACAAAAGCAGCATTTATAATTCTGTTAATATTGATAATGATGTAGATATAATATTAATGATAATAATAATGATAATGAAGATGAGCAAAACAACTACCAACTTTATCATCACCATTAGTAGTAGTGGTAGTATCATTACAATTATCATTATCATTATTATTAATAGTAGTAGTTGTAATATTGCCACTGTTATCATTATCATCGTTAATATTATTATCATTATCATCATAAATTTCTAATATTGGTGTTATTGTTATCACTAGATTATCATCATTATTAATACCGTTAGCAAAATTATTTTTGCTGTCATTATTTAGATTATCATTATGATTTCATTATCATTGCCATTATCATTATCATTGGCATTATTTTTGTTATCGTAATTGTTATTACTAATGCCATTATCTTATTATTATTATTATCATTGTTGTGGTGGTTATTATCATTGTTAGCATTATTATTACTATTATCATGATTATTGCCATTACTGCTGTTGTTATTACTACTATTATTATTATTATTATTATTATTATTATTATTATCATTATTGTTATTATTATTATTATTATCATTATTATTATTATTATTATTTTCATCATCATTATCTTTATTTTCATTAAAGTTATTATTATCATTATGATGATGATGGTGATGATTATCATCATTATCATTATTATTTTTTATCACTATAGTTATTATCATTACTATTACCATTTTCGTAATTATTACTAACATCATTGAGGTCACTGCTATTATTATTGTTATTATTATTGTTATTGTTATTATTATTAGTATTATTATTATTACCATAATCATTATTGTTAATATAACTGTTATTACTATTGTTAGTTTTATAATTGTCATTACCATTATCATCATTATTATTACTATTATTATTATTATCATTATTATTATTATTATTATTATTATTATTATTATTATTATTATTATTATTATCATTATCGTTGTTATCATTGTTAGTATTATTATAATAATTTTATTAATAATATTATTATTATTATCATTATTATTATTATTATTGTTATCATTATTATCATCGTTATTATTATTGTCATTACTATTATTATTATTACTATTATCATCATTATTGTCTTTATCATTATGATTATCATTACTATCATTATCACTGCTATTGTTATTACAATATTATCATCATTGTAATTATTATGATCATTATTATTATTATTATTATTATTATTATTATTATTATTATTATTATTATAGTTATTATCAGTATTATTGTTTTTCTTGCCTTTATTATTATTATTATCATTATCATTATTATTATTGTAGTTATCATTATCAAAATCATTATTATTATCATTATTATCATCATTATTATAGTTATTATCATTATTATTGTGGTTGTTGTTCTTATCATTATCGTTATGTTTATTGTTGTTATTATTGACATTATCATCATCATTATTATTATTATCATCATTATTATTATAATCATTATTATTACTATTGTTATCATCATTATCACTACTATTATTGTTGTTGTTATAATTACTAACATCATCATCATCATTATTATTATTACTGTCATCAATACCATTGCCATAAATTATCGCTGTCAACATCTTCATAATTAATCCAAATTCTTTTATTATTCCTCTCCTCATTCTTATTCTCCTATGTAAATGATTCCTCCTTATCATTCACATTTACATGAAAAACAAAAACATCCCACAAGACTTCTGGAATCACGTGAATTTCTGTCGATATTACCGGAAATAAATTAAATTTTTACGTCGCCCCTAACCGTCTGAAAAAAAGACTATGATCTTTATTATTACTAATCAACGGTTATATTCAAATGTTATGAGGCGGGAACAAGCGATACCGTGTCCGAAAGGGGTGATTACCGGTCGTGAATAAGTGCGTTCGAGAGTGTTGGCGAGATGGGGAGAGAGAGAGAGAGAGAGGTTGGGATAAAATTGTGGATTATCGTTTTAGCTTTTTGATTTTTCGGTTTGTATTTTCGATTTTCTCTCTTTTCTTCTTTTCTTTTTTTTTTCTTTTTTTTTCTTTTTTTTTCTTTGCAAGAGCGAAAACAGGTGTTCACAGTTTGTGAATAAATCCGTTCGAATCCTTGCGAGAGTTGGAGTTGACAGGAAAAAAAAAAAAATGGTATTATTTCAACTTCCTTGCCTTTTCTTTTTGAATTTTCATTTTCTTTTTTCTTTTCGGGGAAGCTAGAAATATGATATTTACAAGTAAATGAATAATCGAAGTCGAAGAAAGTTATTTCGACTGGGTGAGAAAAAAATGTGTTCGAAGGCATGTGTCAGTGGAAGAGAAAGATAAATAAAACATAATGCTATCGTTATTTTTTTGTTTTTGTTTTTGTTTTTCCTTTTGTAATTTCACTGTTGTAATTAATTCACTTATTTGCTCGTTTCGTTTTTACTTTTATTATTATTATGACGATACTTAATATTACTATTATCATTATTATCTTTACTGCTATTGTAGTTGTTGTGGATTTTATTATTAGTATTATCATCATTCCTGTTATTGTTATAATTGTTGCTATTATTATTACTATTACTCTTGCCATTATTATTATCATTATTGTTAATATCACTATTATCATCACTATTATTATTGTTGTTAATTATTATTATTATTATTATTATTATTATTATTATTATTATTATTATTATTGTTATTATTATTGTTATCATTATCATCATCATTGTTATTATTATTATTATTACTATTACTACTACTACTACTACTGTTCTCATAATAATAATTGTTATCATTATTATTATTATTATTATTATTATTATTATTATCATTGTCATTATTATCATCATTATTATTATTATTATTATTATTATTATTATTATTATTTTTATTGTTGTTGTTGTTGTTGTTGTTGTTGTTGCTGTTGTTATTGTTATTATTACTATTATTATTGATATTATTATCATTATGATAATTATTATCATCATCATTATCATTATTATCATTATTATTATTGTTATTATTATTATTATTATTATTATTATTATTATACTTGTCATTATTATTATTATTATCATTATTATTATTATTATAATTATTATTATTACTATTATTATTATCTTTAATACTATTGTTATTGTTATTATCATAGTTGTTATTACTATCATGATTACTATTAATATTATTATTATTATTATTACTATTATCATTATCATTATAATCATAACAATAATAATAATTATTATTGTCATTATTATTATTATTATTATTGTCATTATTATTATTATTATTATTATTATTATTATTATCATTGTCATTATTATTATTATTATTACTATTATTATTATAATCATTATTATTATTACTATTATTATTATCTTTAATACTATTGTTATTGTTATTATTATCATAGTTATTATTATTATTATTATTATTACTATCAATATTATTATTATTATTATTAATATAATTATTATTATTATTATCATTATTATTGTTATTATTGTTATTATCATTATTGCTGTTGTTGTTGGTATTGTTATTATCATCATTATTATTATTATTATTATTATTATTATTATTATTATTGTTATTATTATTATTATCATTATTATTATTTTTATTGTTACTGTAATTATTATCATTATTATAACTATGATTTTCATTATTATTATCATTGTTATAATTATTATTATTATTGCTGTTGTTAGAATCATTATTATCATTATTACTATTACCATTATCATTATTAGTATCGCTATCATTATCATTATTATTGTTGTTATCGTTATGGCCATCATTGTTATTATAATTATTATTATAATTATTATCATTATCATTATTATCATTATTATTATATCTTTTATTAGTTCTATCATTATCATTATTACTATGATTATCGTTATTATTATCATTATTTAAATTACCATTATTATTGTTATTATCATTAAAATTACTATTTTTCATTACCATCATTATTATCATTATTATTTACATTATCAGTATCATTATTGTTATCATCATTATTATGATTTTTAATATGGTCATTATTATAATTATTTTTAATCATTATTATCACTCTTATCATTGTTGTTATTACATTTATTATTACTATTATCAGTGTTATCATTATCATTTTTTATTACCATCAGTATCATTATTATAATCAATATTACTATCATTATCATCATGATTATCTTTATTTTTGTTATCATTATTGCCATTATCATTATTAATACTATTGTTATCATTATTATTATCATTATTATCACCATTACCATAATCATTCTTGTTATTATTACCACTATTATTATTATTATTATCATGATTATTATCATTATCATTATTATTATTATTATTATTATTATCACCATCATTATCGTCATTATTGTTATCATCATTTTTATCTTTATTGTCATTGTTATTATCAACACTCATGTTACCATTAGCGCTGCTGTCATTATAATTACTAATATTATCATCCTTGTCATTGTTTTTTTTTTACCTTTTATCATTATCACTCCGACCATCGCTATCATCATGATCATTCCATCTTGTTATTTTACTCTTACTATGTTAAACAGATTATGAATGAATGTGTCGCGGAGAATGAGCTAGAAGATGTCAACAATTCTTTCGTATTTTCCATTTTCCATTTTTGCATTTCATATCCTGTCACCGAAGAATTGTTCGAGAGCGAGGAAAACGTTTG
>NC_061850.1:10399137-10401637 GCF_019202785.1 Penaeus chinensis | reverse complement strand
GTTTTTGATCTTCCGAGACTAAGATATATCTAAAAAATTGTTAGTTACACTCTATGTTTTCCATTTAATTACATGAATAATGTTCGGTAATTGAAATCTCTCTCTCTCTCTCTCTCTCTCTCTCTCTCTCTCTCTCTCTCTCTCTCTCTCTCTCTCTCTCTCTCTCTCTCTCTCTCTCTCTCTCTCTCTCTCTCTTGTTCTTCTTCTTCTTCTTACCACCAAATAATTAGCTTCAATTCTATTTATCCGCAACATCTGCCAACACAGACTGTGAACGACATTTAAGAGAACAAACGGAAACAGAGAACGGAATCAGCAAGAGATATCTATGTTCTTTGTTTTCCATCCGTGACGTAATTGGCGAATCCGCTCGCATGCACTGCCCGTTCTCGGATGCATCCAACGCGAACGCCGAACGTAAACAAAGTCGATACGCGGACATGATTTGGCTCTTATGCAGCGCTGTTTGGGGAGCCATTTGTCCCTGTCTGAGCTCATAGCAGGAGGTACATCACACGACCATGTTTTATTCGATATTTGGGCTAAAATGTTCCCACGATGCGACGCGAGCGATGAAGTATGCTTGTTATTCATTTATCATTATTCATTAGTATCAGTAAATGTAACGTTCATTATCATTTTCTTGTTAGTTTTATGATTATCGTTGCGATTCGTGTAATGATGAAGTGGGTCATGTTTGATTACTCTTTTTCTAAATGTCAATTATGTATATGCAATGATATCAAGGACATACTGTAATGATATGATATCAGTCTTATGATCGAATATTATTAATTAGTTTATTCGGGATACTCAGACTTTCATACTTTCATTTAGAATTTCCCTCTTGTTCGGCGACATTCATAAACTGACCGATTTAAAATACCTCTTGCCTTCCTAGATTCATTAATTCACTCTCCGAACAAATTACTCACCCACATCGACATTCATAAATGTGCCTACTACCAATTGACGTTCATTAATTTACTCATCGGACAGACTATTTATCCATCATCATTCTCGACTTTACTCACAGAGCATATAAGTAATAATCAAAAACTTACTATTGTTCATATTCATGACTTTACTCACCGAAAAAATATTTATCTACTATTAATTTACAAATTTGTCCTTAGTCTTTGACATTCACGAAATCACCCCTCGTAAATACCACTTACCCACCGATACTCACGAATTTACTCATCGTCATGAGTCATACACAAACCCACTTACCCACTGGCACTCACAAAAACCAACTCATCTGCCATCGACTTTCACAAATTCACCCAACGAAAAACATCACACGCTGACATTCACCAAAACTTACTCATCGCCACAACACTCACCCAAACCCTCTTTTGCAGCCTCGAAGAAGCAAAGAGGCACATGGGGTGAGCGATTGCATAATCAATGTCTGTCTCTAAGTTAAATACGGCGAGCGAACTACCATCGAGCTCATTAACCGAGACCAGCTAACGACCAGCTAATTACCCCCTCCCCCCCCCCCCCCGCATGATATTCATCAGTAGGGGATTCAAGGGTGAGTATTTACCCAACGATGACTAAGTTTGCCCACGATTGGAGTGAAAGGAGAGCTATATGTCATCGTAATGAACTTGTCGTTGTTGGTAACTCATCGAGGTTGTTAGCTTGTTTGCCTTCGTAATTACGTTTGTTCAATTGCAAGGCTGGGTGCCTGTTTACGCCACGTTTTTTTTTTTTGTTTTTTTAAAAGGATTTAGGGTTTAATATGAATGTGAATGGGAAGTGTGGGAAATATATGGTTTAGGTGTCGTAGCGGGGTGAGGGGAGTGAAGGCGGGAGGGGAGTCACCTGAATATCACTGATAAAGATAGTTTTTTTTTTTTTTTTTTTTTTGGGGGGGGGGGTTAGGTGAGATTAGGGTTTAGATTTGGGTTTAGGTTTTAAATTGAGTTCTAGCATTAGTTAGGATCCTAAGCCTTTTATCTGGATTAGGTTAAGTTAGGCTATGTTACGTTACGGTTTCGAGGAGTGATGATAGGCTATGTCAGTCAGTGTTAATTTAGACTGCTCAGCTAGATTAGGTTGAGCTGGGTTCCGGAAGGCTACATTAGATTACAACATACTATAATCCAGAATTGGTTGTTTTTATCTCTTTGTTTTCCGTATATATATGGGAAAGATGTATACTTTGCTATTTGTTGCGTCTGTGTATTTCTCTCTCGCTTCCTGTCAATTTGTCTCTGTCTAGATCTATACCCCCACACTCTCTCTATATATATGTATATATATAGACAGACAGACAGACAGACAGACAGACAGATACACATACACACACACGCACATACACGAGCACTCACGCATGGACGCACCCACATACGCACACACACACACATACACCTTTCGTTCCTTATTTTATCATTATCATTTTATATCAATATATGAATTTATAGGTTTTTATGGATATTTTTATATGTATATATATTAAAGATAACTCATCCACCGTATGGAGATATGT
>NC_061850.1:10384137-10389137 GCF_019202785.1 Penaeus chinensis | reverse complement strand
GATGATTATGATAGCAATGATAATCATACTATGAATATTATTATTAGCAGTAGTAGTACTGTTATTGTTATCATCATCATATTTATTATTGTTATTGGTTTTATTATTATTATTATTATTATTATCATCATCATTTTGTTGTTCATTTTCATTGATATTATTATTATTAATATCAGTAGTAGTAAAAGTAGTAGTATCATTATTAATATTATATTATCATTATCATCATTATTATCATCATCATCATCATCATTATCATCATCATCATCATCATCATCATCATCATCATCATCATCATCATCATCATCATCATCATCATCATCATCATCACCATCATCATTATCATCATCATTATCTTTATTATTGATATTAGTATTGTTATTACTATCACTAATGATAATAAGAATAAGGATAAGGATAATACAAAAATAATGATGATAACAATAATAACAATGATAATGATAATAATAATAAGGATAATAGTTATGATAACAATATCAATGATAACAATAATAATGATAATAATAATAAGTATGATATTGATAGTGATTATAACAATGATAATAATAATAATAATATTGATAAGGTTTATAATTATGATAATAACATTAATAATTATAACAATAATAAAGTAGTAACAGGCAGTAGTAATGGTGGTAATGATAATGACAATACTAATGATAATGAGAATAGTAATATTGATAATTATAATAATGATAATAATAATAAGGATAATGACGGCAATGATAATAGTGATAATTATAATAATAATAATAATAATAATAATAATAACGATGACGCTAATAATAGTGATCATCATAATAATAACAATAGTGTGATAACAGTAATGTTGATAATAACAATGATAATGGTATTAAGACAATCAAATAATAACGGTAATAATTAGAAATAACGATATAATATTCATAATGATAACAATAATAATGATGATGATACGACTACTACTAGTAATGATAATAATAATAATGATAGTATTGTCAGTAATAATGAAATCAACGATAATACTGATAATAGAAAATAAGAGTCTGTTGATGTTAATGAGGACTGTGAAAATGATGATAGCAATATAAATGATAATGATGATAATAAAAACTATAATATTGAAAATAATACCATTATCATTACTGTTTATAAAAAATGCTATTCATAATACGAATAATGATAATAATAAGGGTGATGATTAAAGTGATATCAATAAAAATATTAGTAAGTTTGATAATAATGATAATAATTATAACGATGATGAAAATGATAACATGCATTAAAATCATGATTACTTATAAAAATATAATAATAAAAATGATGATAGTGATAATAAGCATCATAATAATTAGAATAATAATGATAATGATTTTATCAACAATTATGATAATGATAATAAAGATAATGACAACTATATTAACATTAATAGTGAAATTGACAGCAGTAATAATGACAATGATAGTGATAATGATAATGATAATAATGATAGCAATGCTAATATTAATGATTATAATAAGCCAGCAGTAATGATACCATTATTATTAGTATTATTAATCATCTTCAACTTTATTATCATTATTATAATTTTGATTATGGTAATGATGATATTGATAATCATAGTAATGACGAATAAAGCTGATAAAGTCCATTATGACAACAGTAGATTAGTAATGTTAGTAATGATGATGAGGATGATAACGATAATGATAATTTTGATACTCGTAATGATAATTATGATAATAAGAAAATAACAATTACAATAATATTAGACGAATAATAACAATGATATGATAAAGATAACAATGGTAATAATAATAATGATTATTAAATAATAAAAACACTATTAATAACAGTGATAATAACAGTTATAATAATAATTAGGATACAAATAATAATAATAATAATGGTAATAACAATTATAATGATCATAATGATGATAAAAATTATGAAAATAACAACAACAATGATGATGATGATGATAGCAACAATAATAATGATAATAATAATAACAATGATGATGCTAATAATATAAGTAATGAGAATAATAGCATTCATAGCAATAATAGCATTGATTATGATAGTAATGATAATAATAATAATGACAATGCTAAGAAAAGTAATATTAATAATAATGATGATGATATCAATAACTATAATAATGATGATAATGATTATCAAATCAAAAATAACACTAATGGTAATAACAATGATAATAGTAATAATAATAATAATCTTAATAGTAATAATGATAATGATTAATATTAACAAACTATATAATGGAAGTGGTAGTGATGATAATATTGATTGTAATAGTAATGATAATAACAATGACGACGATAATAATTACAATGAAAGTGGTAATGAGGATAATGATAATAATCTAATAACATTAATGATAATGGTAATAATAGTTATGTTGATTACATTAACAATAATGATGGTTATAATGATAATGAAAATTACAATAATGATGATTATAGTGGCAATAATAATACCAATAAAATTATAGCAATAATGATAACTAATAATAATTATAATAGTAATAATGACAATAGTAATGATAATATGAATAATAATAATATTGATAATAATGATAATAATAATAATAGTTGTAGTAGTAATGATAGTTGTAATATCAATGACAATGACAATAGTAATGATAATACGAATAATAATAATATTGATAATAATAATAATGATAATAGTAATAATTACAATCATAATAATTATCATGATGATGACAATATTGATAATATTAATGATAATAATTATGATGATGATATTCTTTATTGTTATTATCATCAATATCATTACTATTGTTATTATAATCATAATAATGATGATAATAGTAATAATGATAAAAAAAGATATCAGTAATAATAATATCAATAATATCAGTAATAATGATAATAATAATAGTAATTGCATTAATGGTGATGATAATAATAATGATGACAGTGATAATAATAGTATTAATAAAGATGATAGTAATAATTGTTATAATAATGATAACAATGATAAGAATAATGAAGGTCACGATGATGATAATAGTAGCAATGATATGATTAATAATAAAAAAAATCATTATGATAATAATAATGTTAATCTGAACGATAACATCACTAATAATAACAGTATCTTCCACTTCAGTATCTGTGTTTTTACTGTATTCAATACTTTTACTTCTCATATTTGAATCATTACTATTGCAACAGCTTTTGCAATTACTGCATTTATTATCCGTATAATCGTTTTCTTTACTAAATACTTTCCTGACTGTTGACTCTACACTTTTCCTGTCATTCTTATTATATACCACTATATATAATTTTCGTTGTTATTACTATCAATAAACGGTCTTGATGGCGTTGGAATTGGAATTAAACTCGACTTAGTAAAAAATATCAAAGCCTTAATGTACTGTGATCATTTATCTCTCTGTGTTTTCACAAAGACACACACACACACATATACACACACACACACACACACCTATATGTATGTACATATATTAAACACACACACACTAGTTGTAGGGGTAGAATGATGAGCCCTACAAGAGTATGGTAGGTGGCGAGCTTAGGGTGTAAGGTAGACAACCAGGATGTCTTGACTCCTTTATTGTCATAGTAAAGATGGAGTGCGGCTGCGCGAGGAGCGAGGTGTTGCTCCTTGGCTCCCCGCAGGGGATCTGCCTGTCCTCTCCTTCAGCGGTCTAAAGAGCGGTATAAATCACCATGTGACAATCGGTGGTGATGTAAGGTAGTTACAACAATGCATGGCTCTTGTGAAGGGGATAGACAACACAACATTGGAATGTCTAGTGTGGCAAGAAGAGACGAATAAATAGGTAAAGCAATGGACATGTTTACAAGCATGTATATGTATGTGTGTGGGAATAATATGCATGTGACAATACTTAAGATTATACAAGTTATGTTGAATATAACAATAGAGAAATGGAATAAGATAGGCATACATGTTTCCGTAACATTACATATATAAAGCTGGGTTACACTCTCTCTCTCTCTCTCTCTCTCTCTCTCTATCTCTCTCACTCTCTTTCTCTCTCTCTCTCTCTCTCTATATATATATATATATATATATATGTATATGTATGTATGTGTATATATACATATATGTGTATATAAAATGAATGCGCGCGCGCACACACACACACACACACACACACACACACACACACACACACACACACACACACACACACACACACTCACACACAAACACACACACACATATATATGTGTGTATATATACACATATATATATATATATATATATATATATATATATATATATATTATATGTACATATGCTTATACATCCATATGCAACGTTTTCTCCTTTTTTATCTGTCAGGTCTGTTACTTGTCGTCTAGTGATAGCGTATAATCAGATCATTAAATTTGAATAACTTATTATCGTCGATGATACAAAGAATAAGTAATTTTCTTTGCCGTTGAGTTGACACCGGAACGGCTTAATCTAAACTCGTTTTTATTGAGTAAAAAAGCTCTTAGTGCAAATTGGATTTTGGGTGAAATTGCTCCGGGTCCTATTAATTATATCTTTATTCATATCGAATATTTTCTTTATTATTCTATTTTTTGTATTATTTCAACACAGACATACTTATACACACACACATATATATATACATATATGAATGTATGTATGTATGTATATATGTATATAAAAAAAAATATATATATATAATGTGTACATATATATGGATATACATAAATATATATATATATATATATACATATATATAAGTATACGCACACACACACACACACACACACACACACACACACACACACACACACACACACACACACACACACACACACACATACCGAAGGAACCGAGGCCGCCCATCAAAGTCGGCGGTTTGCCCGCCTCCCCCCACCCTCTCCTCTGTGCTGTTCATATTTGCTGACACGCCCACCGGGTTCAGCGTCCACGGTGGTCGC
>NC_061850.1:10341637-10344137 GCF_019202785.1 Penaeus chinensis | reverse complement strand
TTATTATTATTAACAGTAGTGTTATTACTGTTATCATGATTATCATATCATCATCCTAATTATCTTTATGATAATCATTATAGTTAATCTTATATCATTACAATTATTATCAATATTATTATTATATTATTATTACTATTATAATTACTATTAGCCTTATCATTATCATTATTATCCTTTTCACTACTACCATTATAATTATTATTACCATTACCCACATTCTCATGAACACCATATTCATCATGGTTGTAGAATAGGACAAATGAAGACGGATATTATTCAAAGCAATACTTACGCATTCGAACACAGCCATTTCGTTCTCATTTCACATATGTTCGTAACCCTCTTTTTTTCTGCAATATTTCATCATTACTTTTTTTTCCGTTTCTTTATTCCTTGTTATACGTTGCAATATTTTCATCATCATTATTGTCTTTTATCGGTGGCGTATGGAGATGCAGAGATTAAGAGGTCAAATGTCAAACGAGAGACAAAATTATTTATAATGAAGAGGAGGATTTGCATTAGCAGGTGAAAGTGATGTTATTAATCATAGTGACAGTTGTTGTGCAAATTTACATTTTTATTGGTCGGTGAAATTTGTTTTTGTTTCTTTTTCTATCTTCTTTTTTTTTTATATAACAAAATAATGATATACGGAATGTCGTTACTGTTAACGTATTGGGCAAGTAGTATTTTAGACATTAAGTCATAATGATAGCGGAGCAGATAGTGGCAAATGGTTTAGCGCCTAGAACTATAACGAAGAGGGAACTTTAAGATTAAATAATGTTTTACGTACGATAAAACACTTAATTGATTCCTATTATTTTCATAATCCTAAAAATGCCGTTCGTATAAGAAGCGGATTCATCACTGGATTCACCCGCGAAAATGTAATCGAACACGAGACGGAAATCTTTAGTTATTGTCATGAAAACTGTATTATCAATGTTTTTTTAATTATTTTTTTCACATTGATGATTTAAAAATAACCTCTTATCCTAGTTTTAAAGAATTAATGTAATATGACGATGCAGTTTATCGCCAAATGGCATTGTTATCTTGAGTGAATTCTTGATGCAAATGATAAACCTTACAATAAATAAAATTGGAGGTATTATACGTATATCTTGACATATCTTTACGCCCTAATTAAAAGTATAATATTATTCTTATCATTATGCGTTTCACTATTATCATTAACAGGCTTTTACCAATATCAAAATTATCATTACTACTCTTGTCACTGTCACCCTTATATTTATTACTCTTTTCGCTTTAGTTTTGCGGTTATTGAAGTTGTCTAGAGTAACTTTATCACAATGCCACGATTTTCTCGGATACCAATAAAATCGATGGAAATTTTGGAATATGTTTCACAGGAAATTAAAAGTAAAAAAGTTATCTAAAGTGATATTTTTATCTGCACTTATTGACATCAAGATAGTGAGCTAGTAATATGGTCTTCCATTTTTATCTATCACTATCACTATCACTAATTACCGTGCACTTTGTCAAAAAACGGTAGAAGAATACTATTAGACTAATTATAAAAAATAAAAAAAACACACAAAGAAAATGATAAAAAGGAAAATAATGTAAACCGTACACTTTCATATTTATTTTTCGTTCTCTCCTTATGTCACATCTTGCTTCGTCACCTTTTCATTCCTTCTCTGTTTTCCGATTTTCGATCCTTCCCTTCTCCTCTCTTTCCCTTTCTTCCCTTCCTCCCTCTTACCTCTTTCCCAATCTTTCTTCGTGCCTCCTCTTTCCCTCCATTCCTTCTACAATTTCTTTCTCCCTTCCCTCCCGTCTCCCCTCCTCCCTTCTCCCTTCTCCTCCCCTCCTCCCTTCTCCTCTCCTCCCCTCCTCCCTCCTCCCTTCTCCCTTCTTCCTTCCCTCCTCCCTTCTCCTCACCTCCCCTCCTCCCTCCTCCCTTCTCCCTTCTCCTCCCCTCCTCCCTTCTCCTCTCCTCCCCTCCTCCCTCCTCCCTTCTCCCTTCTTCCTTCCCTCCTCCCTTCTCCTCACCTCCCCTCCTCCCTTCTTCCTCCCCTCCTTCCCTTCCTCCTTCCCTCATCCCCTCCTCTCTTCCCCTCCTCCCTCCTCTCCTCCCCTCCTCCCTTCTCCTCCCCTTCCCTCCTCCCTTCTTCCTTCCCTCCTGCCTTCCCTCCTCCCTTCCCTCACGCCCTCGCTCACGACGAAGCAAAGGCGCCCTCCAGGAGCGAGCAGATGACGCCCTCCACAGCCGACGTGACGAGGCCCTTCAGTTCGCCGAGGAGGGTGTTGGCGAGGATGTTGTAGAGGGGCGTGTCCAAAGGCCCCGCCCCCTTCTCCTTGAAATGCAGGGGGCTGGAGAGGGAGAAGAACATATGCATATATTATCATTATCATCATCACCACTATCATTGTTATTATCATTAGTATTAATATTGTTATTATCGTCAAAATACTAACAACAATAATGGTATTTTTTATACAATCATCAACGTTACTA
>NC_061850.1:10334137-10336637 GCF_019202785.1 Penaeus chinensis | reverse complement strand
CAGTGTATGTCAAATGCAATCATAGCTTAATCTTAAAGGCCAGGTTATGATTTGGGAGGAAATTATAAAATCTAGAAATTTGTGAATAAACTGAACGTTTTCATAATGGCGAGCCAAGAAGCTTCAAGAGCCAAATAAGAAATATTTTTATAAGTGCTGAAGCAAATTATAGAGCTATGTAGTGGAGACAGAGCTTAAAAAGCTAGATTTTTTTAATGGCCCAGCTCTTATATGCCTGCTACACTTTCTGTTATTTTGAATGATCGTCACCAAGGTAATGTCAATCATTTTTTTTTTCATTGTCATGAAACAAAAATGATACAGAATCCAAAAAAAAAAAATATATATATATATTTTGCAAGTCAATGGTGATGCAGTTATTATCTTTTGTATAACCATTTCATCAAGATTATTTTTTGTTGCCATTAAGATGGCTAATTTGCATATTTAATTAGCATTTCAATTTTCAAAAAGATTGATGACTTTCTTTTTCAAACATTTATTGCAACTCTAGCAAAAACAAAATTGGTTTATCTCATTTTGTTCTGAAGTTATGACTTTCTGTATTTCATCATATCTCTGCTTGTACCTGGGCGAATTTTAAATTCTTGCTGTTTCGAGATCACCAGGCCCTAAACATTGTAGATATATATATATATATATATATATATATATATATATATACACACACACATACATATACATATATATATATATATATATATATATATATATATATATATATATAATACATTTATATATGCATATATATATAGACATATATATATACACACACAGATATATATATATATATATATATATATATATATATATATATATATGCATGTATGTACGCACACACACACACACACACATATAATTAATATATATATATATATACACATACATACATATATATATACATATATATATATGTGTGTGTATATATACACATTATATATATATGTGTATATTAATAGATATATAGACTGAGAGAGAGAGAAAGAGACTGACTGACTGACACAGAAAGACAAAAGACAGACCGAAAAACAGACGAAAGAAAAAGAAAAAAAGAAAAAAAAAAAAAAAACAGAAGAAATAAACTCTAGAAAAAAAAACAGGAAAAAACAGAGAAAGAGGGAAAATAGAAAATATGAAAAAAAAACTCCTGTACCCACCTCCAGGTCAATGAGTCCCACCTCTCCGCCCCAGATGACCTCGTCTTGCTCGCCCACGTACAGAAGGGTCATGTTGCCCGCCCTGTGCACAGTGGAGAGGCCGGCGAGGTGACCCCCGCTTACGCTCACTTCTCCTTCCATTGTCGTGTTGAAAAGCTGAGGAGAAACGAATTAGTAAATCAAAAGAAAAGAAAAAAGAGAGTGGTAATGAGCGTCGAGTAGTATGTTCGATGCATCTTATTTAACCCATTCGCCCAGGATTTATGTTCTGTCCCCTGTAGTTTTTGGTGAATTTTGTTACATACAGATGGCTCCACGTGTGCTCAGCCGGCAAGGAGTCTATCAGTAGGCCCTAGTGACCGATCCTTATTTTCCCATTCCTTGAATTGGCGGGAAAATTAACACCCTTGCTATCGATACTGTTATTATTTTTATTGGTGTTATGATTATTAATAAGTCATTAAAATATTTTAAACAATGCAATGATACAAAGGCCCTTTCTTAAAGTGAAAGAAAAGGGTAAATAGGTGAGATAGGTAGTTTCTAATAACTGGCTATTTGGTGATTAAGAACTTGTAGAGCCATCTATGTGTAAATACAATAAATAAACGTGTATTACAGTGGACATGGCATGTATTCTTGCCACATGGGGCGAATGGGTTAAGTGTATGTTATTGTTTATTTACGTGTTTTTCATTGGTATTTACAATTAGTACTATAGTCATTTTTTTCTAATTGTCTTATATTCAATATTCCTTTTAAGCATATTTAAATAATACTTCGTATGTTTCTCTTTTATAATCATAGTTATTTTCTTCCTTTTATTGACTAATATTACAAACTACAGTAAAAAATAAAAATCTTACCAAAACAGTAAAGTTATCGCTATCACTCGGGAGAGAAAGAGGATCTTGTCCGTTTTCTATGATGCTCTGCCTCATGTTGGCGAAGAGGAGGTCGAAGAAATCATTAACTGTCTCGTCTTTTGCAGCTCTTAAACTGTAAAAAATAAAAATTATGGATTTTTCCGCATACAGATTATTTTTTGCATTTATTCATTATTAGTACTTTTTTTTTTTTTTTTTTTTTTTATATGTGCCAAATGAGTTCTGGATTTTCTTCTCCCTTCCTATCATAGATCCTCGTCTTCTTCTTATTTCCCCCCTATCTCTTCTATTTTCCCCTTTCTCCTCGTCCTTCCTACTCCTTTCCCTCCCATAGCGTTCTCTCCATCACTCCCTCGTCCTCCATGACCCCCCCCCCCCCCCCTTCCTCCAACTTCCACCCCCATTACTGCTCTTCCTCCACCAAAACTTTTAAAA
>NC_061850.1:10321637-10324137 GCF_019202785.1 Penaeus chinensis | reverse complement strand
ATGTAGGATCGTCAGAAAATAAACACAAAGGAGAATATAACCTTTTAGAATTACACATATTAGAACTTTTTTTTTTTTTTACATTTTTCTTTTTTTATATGAACTCCAAAGTCATTTACAGCAAATCATAGGATAATCAGATCAGCAAAATAAGTCAGTTTGATCACATAAAACAGATAGAAACTCCTCATCTCTATAATTATGTATAAATTACCATTAAAAAAGAAAAGAAAAAAAAGATAATAAAATAAACAAATAAATAAATAAATATGTAATAGAAATCCGAAATTTTAAATCTTATTCTATTCAATTAATTGCACTTATTTGTAACCGTTTTTCTACAAATCTATTATTTAATGGCCTCTTCTTGCTTTCATTACAAGAACTTGTTATGATAAATAAATAAAATACTAATAACATACACAACACCAAGTTCACATAACTCCCTAAAAGAAGAAAAAAAAAAAAAAAAAAAAAAAAAAAAATCTTATAAACTACTATAGCATATACTCACAGGATATACACATACACAAATCATAAATATTCATGGAGTATTCATACATAATCTGCCCAAACTCATTCTACTTATTCCATCAACAGCTTCAACCCGGAAGCTATAAATACTTCTTTTATTGACCAATAAATTTCTTAATTACCACATTTTTTGTCATATTCACCTCAAGAGAATATAACACATCCATCTATCAGTCACTCTGGATCTTCAAACATCTTGTATCAATAATGGGTATATCAAGCTACTTTAACCCCCTCTCTTGTTTTAATGCATATACACGCATTTACCAGAGTTTTTGAGGGGGGAAAAGGAGGAAGAGAAGGAAGAGGAGGTTCTCTCAAAAAAAAAAAAAAAAGATGAACTAGAAATCGCAGTTCAATTAAAACAAAAGAAAGAAAGAAAAAAAAAATACAAAGAGAGGCAAGAGGCTGGTCCACAGTGCCGTCCTCCTCTTTCTCTCCCAACAGTGATCCTTTTATCAATATCTTTGTGCACTGGCATCTTTTGAGATTACTAGTAGGTTGCACACAGAAGATGAAGAATAATAAAAGGTTCTTTTAAGTCTCCCTCACAAAGGGAAAAAAAACAGGTATATAGGTCCTGCATAGACCCGTGCCCAAGAGTGACAGGTCTCATTAAAGCTACATAGTTTATAATTGATCCCTACACATGGTTACTCATTTACCTTCAATGAGGGGTTACAAAGCATGAGGTTCTGCTAATCACTCCATTTGAAAATCAAAGTTGCTACAGAAAGAGACATGAATAGAATAGTGTGAGAAAGTACACACCTGGTTGATAAAAGAGAATTGTTAACATTATGGGAAAAATTGAAAGGGACATGGGAGAGTAAATAAAAGAAAAGAAAAAAAAGAAAATTATAGACACAGTTCCTGCTACATCCTCTCTTGCCAAAGGAAAAACCACTTGCAAGAAACTCATGGCCCATGTTCACCCTCTCAATACTGTAAAACTTACTTTGGACTAAGCATGAAGATGTTAAGATGGATTTTCTGACTTTATGCTGCACTCATTTTGCTCATTCTTAATATTTCCCTTGAAGGCCTTGAGAGCCTTTGCCGACTCCGAATCGAAGGTTTTCTTTGGTTCTCCCATGTCGTCTTGCTCCAACTTCACTTCTTGCTTCACTGGCGTCTTGGGATTGGATAGTCGCACATGTGAAAAAGTTATCTCATCTTCGTCTACTTCAGGAATAATGCCTTTCAGGTAGTCACGGTACTTGCGAAGCGCGGAGTAGAAGGGGACTTTGTCCAGAGCCCTTGGGAGCTGGGCACATCTTGCAGATGAGGAAGGCATGACCCATATGTGCTGTTAAATAAGGAAAAGGAATAAGATTTTGTCTTGAAAAATGAATAGTGTGCGTATTCATTGTTTCCATGTATGAGTGGACTTTCCGCAAGTATTTATTCAAGGTCATCTGTTATCATACAATTTCTAATTAACACGATTCTTATTACTACTACTATCAATATTATCAATTCTTTATTTCTAATAAATAACAATCAACTGAAAAGAAATACTAACTGTATTTGTTCCGTCAACCATCTCCGGCTGCTTTCCAAAGTTGAACTGCTTCTTGCCAGAAAATATCTCATAGATGCCCTTACCATTGAACACAGCAATTCGTGGCTGGTACTGCTTTAATTTAATTAGAAGAATCTCACTCCCTGTAGAAGAGACATGAGGTTAGCAGGGATCTCAAACTAACTCAAACTTTTGGGCATTCTGTAGACTAACGAATGATGTATTCCATGAAAAAGTATGAAAAAGAGAAAATACAAAGGGAGAATCAGAAAATGCCATATCTCTTACGAAAATCAAGAGAGAAAAGCAAGAAAAGCACTGAATAATAACCTAGCATCTTCTGCTATGTGAAAGACTTAGGTAAATAATAGCAAAAAGGAGAATTAACTTTAGCGAACATCCCTTAAAGATAAACATTACATTAAAATACAAAAACCTCAA
>NC_061850.1:10314137-10316637 GCF_019202785.1 Penaeus chinensis | reverse complement strand
ATCCCTGGTGGCATTAATTTAGCTAAGTTTAACTTCTTAACATTCACTATTGTTTACATTTAACTAACCAATATATATTTCTCCTTTTCTGAAAAGATCAGCAACTCACCTCAGCCTCGTTCTTTATGCTGTTGGTGTGATGCAAAGAATTCACTCTGTTTCCAGGGTTTGTATTCTGGAAAGGTAGTGTTGAAAAATATTTAAGGACCTGTAAAACTAGTAGGGATTATATGAAATAACCTTCATAAATTATAAAAAAAATGACCTTACTGTCTATCTAATTTTCTGACTTAATCAAATTATCCAAATCTTGCTTATCACAATTCCTCTTTTGGAATATCAAGTTTCAGCCCAATGGCCCACCTGACTCTCGTTGAGTGATTCTTCAGCCTCGAAGTAAGCGTCCAGCGTCTCGTCATCCATGTCATCCTCGCACTCGTCGTTCTCCTCCTGCTTGACAGGGTCCTGCTGAGGCGCCGCAATTTCTGTGATGTCTTCCCATGCCTCATCCTTCTGCATCTCCAGCCCAATAGCACCTCTCTCCTCCTCAGGGATGTCATCCATTACCCGTGGAGTGGACTCCATCTGCTCCTGAAGGGGGAAGGCCACCACACAATGTCACTCGTGTATTGAACTACTGAATACATGCTTTGAATGAATTCTACTTTTCTGTTGTAAAAAATAAATAGTACCAATATTCCTGCGTGATTGGGTTAATTTCAGGGCTGAAGTACAGGCACTTCCATATTTCATGGTGCCCATTTGAGGTATTTTACTATAATGTGATTGTCTTGAATTTTTGCAGTACATCAAATTCAAAATAAGGGTACAGGTAATCCTCTTTTTATTCTGCCCATTTGTAGTATTTCACTTTTAACATGACTTTTTTTCTTGGCTCTTAGTTTTTTTACGGTATGAGTGACTCAAAATAACAGTATTTTCAAGCTAGTGTTTCATGCATTGGTAAGAGCTTATTGGGACCATTTACCACCCACTTTTTCACATTTTTTCCCCTCTTATGAAATATTGACCTCAAAAATGGTTCACAGAAGGACACTTTGTGATGATGAAGAGAGCAAGAAGTCAAGAGAGTGCAAGAAAATCTCGAATGCTACCAAATTGTGGAGAATGCTGCCACAAAAGCATGTAACCTGCGATATTCACAACTGTGTAAACATATCCAGGCAACCATGAAGATAAAGAGGATAGTTAGCCCTGGATTCCCCAGCACGTACACTCCATGGAAGTTATTCTTGCAGCACTGTGATTGAAACAGTGGAAAAATGCAGGCTATATGGATAAAGAACAGAATTGCTGCAATGTTCTAATGGGCTTTATTATTTCACCGCATAAAGCAAAAGTGTTTTATGAAGAAGGAAATAAAATAAAGAGCAAAATATAGAATGGACTATAAAATAGCTTGCTGAGCTTTTCCATCATGTGGATGCAGCACTTGACATCACTGATGGTGCAAATCTAAATTGGGAGCAACACTTGACATTACTGTTGATCTAAATCTAAACTGGGAAAAAAATTTGAAAGTTGCATGAGATGTTAAAGAATGTTTTCAGTATTCTGAAGGACTAAACATGGAGACAAAGAGAAGCAAGAAAAAAGCCATGCTGAGTAGTTCTTTTCACAAAGTAGCAGCGAAAGAGGAGGAATGAAGGATCCCTTCCCCAGGCCCCTCGAGCTCGAAGTCTCTATGAACAGTCATCCAAGTTCCCCTCCACTGTCACGCACTAAGCTTTTCTCGAACTCTGAGCTCAGTATATCTGTCTTGTATTATTGTGCATAATAATTTACACATTTATCTGACTAATTCAATTATTTTTTTCATATTTCAAAATGGCTCAAAAAGTAGCTTGAAGATGCATATGCAATGAAAAGAAACAATACATAAATTAATTAGATATTTATATGTGCATCACTTTATACTTAAAGAAAATGATGTAAATGAATTCCCCCATAAACATCAAGAACTTAAACCAAGCAAAACAACCTTTCTTACAAGGTCATTAATGAAGAGTCAATCCATATACCTTAATGACGTCTGGAAGATGTTTTAAAAGGTGGATGTACAGATCCTCAGGAAGAGGACACAGCCTGAGTATATGCGCTATCCAACAAGCTTTGCACCTGCTCTTGGAATTGTCACCTAAGACGTAACACCTGAAAATCATCAAGGGTATTATTACATCGGTTTCAACCTGAGCAGTTATTTTTCTTCCTCTATTACTTGTGATATTTGAGGCGAAGATCATAATACTGTTATGCTTAGCAGATGTCAGATACTTACAAAATTTTTTTTTTTTTTTTTTTTTTTTTTTTAATATTATTTATCAAATTGTGTTTTATGCTGATAAAGTTACATGAAACATGAACTTAATGCTTGAAAACATATTAAAGAAAGCAGGATACTTCAGTTTGTTCTGCCAGCAAATGAATTTCTTGATGAATAGAAATTTAGAAAAAAAAAAAAAATCACAAACACACACAC
>NC_061850.1:10284705-10296537 GCF_019202785.1 Penaeus chinensis | reverse complement strand
ACACCACACACACACACACACACACACACACACACACACACACACACACACACACACACACACACACACACACACAGAGTCAATCATTAGCTGCATGGGACTACATGTCATTTTCGTAATTAATATCAATTCTGTGACAAATGTTTCCTGGATATTAGGTCGATTAACAATACCAATGAGAGCAGTATTATTAACATCTAAATAATGAATTGCCTGTAATAACGTGTGCCAAAGACTTGTCTGAAGACGTTGTGAATGTAACATTTTATAAGTCGGAAGACCGTTACAAATCATAACCAAAGGATCAAATTGAGCTGTTTACATTCACATAACACGTTTCTCCACAACGCAAAATTCCAAGGCGGATGGAAGTTGGTTATAACTGCAAGGCTTACGGAAAGAGGGGGGAGGTTGACAGGCTATAACAGCAAGGAAGACGGGTTTGCAGGGGAAGGGATGAGGCTGACGGGCGAAAATGGTTTAGAAGAAAGGGGAAGGGGTGAAGGTTGACTGGCTAGATAAGCACAGAGGATTTATGAGGGGAAGGGTGTGTTGACGGGATAGAACGGCAAGGTGGAAAAGTTACAAGGGGAGGGGGAGGTCGACAGGATAGAACGGCAAAGTGGACGGGTTACGTCGTGGATCACTGTGCATTTGCCGTGACTACGCCTTCAGGCATATGTACACTAACTCTCGATTTCCCGCAGGATTTCGCCTATCATAATGTTCCTGCGTGCCCTCTGCGCCCGTCTGCAGCAGCGTTTATCTCCTGAGGGTGAGGATGCCCTACACACGTCCTGAGGTTTCGCGCATAGAAAACGCGCCTGCTGGAGAAATGTATAGAAAAGGCGCCTACTTCGTTCTTTCTTTATATTTCATTCTTTTATCGTTTTACCGTATTAAAACTTATTGAAATTACTTAGTTTTATCCTTTGTTAATTCTTAATAAAACACGAACAAATAACATGAAAAAAAAAAATACATAAATGGAAAACACTTATCTTAATTCTATGATTGATTATTTGAAAATACGGTTTATATAAATTTAATTTATTATATTATTCAATAATTATTTTATCCTTTTAGAACTTTTCAATATAGTTTTAAAGACATTTCTATTAAAAGAAAGCCACCCTCAATTATACGCACTCCCGCTAAAGGTCATGAATTAAGAAAATCTTGAAATGGGCTCTCTCTTCTAAGTGGTCGTGAAGTGTTAAACAGTGAGGAATTGGGAGTTATTTGTGTTCTTTTTAATCAACTCAGTGAATTGTATAGACCAGTGCTTCTCTTTACTTTTAAGTTATTCTTGAGTTTTTTTAAGTTCATGTTTTATTTCATTATTTAACTTGTTTTATTTCTTTGAGTGTTTTACTTGTTTGTTTATATGTTTCTTACTGATTTTTTAAGTAATAATTTGGCGTTTTAGTTTCCTTTTTTACTTGTGTTTTACCTATATTTTAGTTGTTTTCTCATTTGTCTTAATTAATATATTAACGGTTCTGATTAGTTCACATGTTTCCCATACCCTATGGTAACTGTAACGAAAGGCAGAAGTTTCTAACGGACATGTTGAAGGTGTAATGAGCCCACTCAGTATAAAAGCAACACTAAGTCGAATACCATCTGTGTTTAGGGAATAAATCCCTCGCACACGCCCCTCCGGCTAAATACACGCATGCCAGTCTTTTACAGTCTCGCACAAAACACTCATACTCACACATACACCTACCGACATCTCTCCGTTCCTTCCACTCTTCCATACACTTCAGCGTTTCTTCTTTACGTATATATAAAACGTTCCCATACGTCAAGTAAATGGGTGGTGGCAGCGAGCGCTTCTTTCACATCTAGCGAGATGAATGGTGATAACACTCTACCGTGTTGAAATCTAGTTTTACATTGTGAGTTTTTCTACCATCTAGCGAGATGTAATCGTATACAAGTTGCTACAGTTACAGGGGGAGGGTAGAACGGCAGGGTGGATGGGTTTCCAATGAGGACAGGGTAACAAAGGATAGGGAGGTTGAAAGGCATGAACGGCGTGAAGAAAAGTGCTCAAACGGGGGAAGGATGGCAGGTTAAAACGACAAGGAGGACGGGTTTACAGGGGTAGGGGGAGGTTGACAGGCTAAAACGCAGAGAGGAGTGTTGCATGAAGATGGCGTTATTATGAACAAGCCTTTAATCTCCAGAGCATGCTGGGGGTCGTCTTAAATCTGGATATATAGACGTGTAGTCTTACCTGGTGGACATTGTTATAATCATTACGATAAGTATGAACTTTCTTTGAGGGGGGGGGGGGTTGGATTCGAGACTGCATTATTTATCTAATTCCTGTTTTAGTCTTGAAGTCACGCCCTGTAGCCTGGAGCAGGTTTTCCGTACATTTTTAATCCTCTGATCAATTACATTCGTCCTTCCTTACACCCAGAGCACCTTGTCCAAAAATACATTTTCGATGCCCCTGATCCAGTGTTATATCCCTTTTGCAATTTTAATTCCATCAGTGAGGTACTCTCCCCGTTTTCTCTTCACAAGGAGCAGCAGTTTTATCTCATTCGAACACTTACATTGTGGCAGGAGTCTGTGAGCTGCGACCACTTAACTGACTCTCGTTTGCGATCTCCCGGGCCAGGCATCGCTTCCACGCCTGTGTGCTCTACTAGAGATGAAGTTTTGGGAATACTTCATATATATCGTTGAGACTTGTTGGAGTTGTCAGTGGCTGTGTGTGTTTGTGCGTGCACACGCACACGCACACGCACACGCACACGCACACGCACACGCTCACGCACACGCTCACGCACACGCACACGCTCACACACACATACATATACATATATAAACATTATACATATACATACAGCACTCATATTTATACACATACATATAAATATATATACACACATTAAAAAAAAAAATCATATACTATGATTTGTACCCAGATGTGTCTCCTCTATTATTCTAGTGTTGCAAATGCTAGCTAGTGATTTTTTTTATTAGGTATAGTTTTCTGTATATTATCATACGTTCAATAAGTATCATCATACTATGTCTACCTCTTATGTTAAGTAGAACGGCTTTTTAACCTCTTAAGTCAGCTGTACTTTCTGTTATTGACCTTAATGTACCAACTTTGGTTAATTTGCAATAAAATAAAGATTGGTAACAGTACCAACCCTTAAGAAAGTCATGGTTGAATCTAAACAATTTTGTCAAACTCACACCCTGGACCTCAGCGGGCTTTAGCAACCTAAATCAGTCCCTGTGTTGTTGTTTTTTTAAATTCTTGAATGCATTTTCAAGGCAAAGTGAATCAAAATAAGCTCCTCAAAATTCGGCCACACAGCAGCTCTCCCTCCTCTAAACATTTTGATGCAAGACCCTGAAGTCAGCACCAAAGCTATTCTTTCTCCTCAACATTATTAAGAGTTATCAAATCATATCTAGAATCTTTAAAAACCTTTTTAAAACGAGTCATTTGTTGTTATGGGCGAAGAGATTTCTTGGAAACATGTATGAAAATTGTGATAATTTTTTTAAACCCTGATATCAAGATAGTCTTTCACAATCTTCCGGAAGAACTGACGGATGAAATGGTGCAGTGAATGCCCACAAAGTCCATTTTTTTTTTTCAACCAACACCGTGAAATCTAAATCTGACACTCAACAGAACTGACACTGCAAGTTCGTGGTCTTCAAAGCCAAGTTAGGCCTCTTAAAACTCAAATCAGCAACCTACTTCAACGTATAATTTGCAAATACTAACGTTTAGGTCCAGAAGTACATCATACACTAGAAGCAGGTGCTACTGTCATTGCCACCTTGGAGAAAATACAAGGAAATCCCTCACACCCTATTTTCGACGAGACGACTTAAATGACCGGGAGAAAATGGGAGGTACATAATGTCTTTCGCGTGTCTTCAAAGCTTTTTTTAATTTTGGGGATCCTCTCTCAAGAAAGAAGTGCTTGACTAACATTGCCCACAATTATTAAGCTTCAAGCAGCCACAGCCAATGAAGATTCTAATGCATTACAAGAATATTTTTAAGCTTCACTGAACACTCCTGTTGACCTTCTATGTAATAAACGTTTCTCTATTTATCCTTAGTGCAATTAAAACAAAGAATCAGAGATTTCCTCCTAGTTTCAGCTTATAAACCGTTACAGTCAAGCCTTGCTTCCTTGTTTTTTCCCACTGCTAACTCAACCCTACTCTGCTACTGCCCCATATGTCATTTTCATCTTTTAACTTTCATGAGATTGTCCCTCTAAATTAAGAAAGCTGCACAAATTTCAAATGTTAATTGATCAAGTTCTGCATAGACGCATTTTTTCACTCACATCAATAACCTCACATCCTTCTCAGATGAGACTACACAAAAGTCTCACCTCAAGCTTTTCCTCACATGCCTACAAGACTTCAGCTATAAGCCAATGTGTATGAAGGTAGTGTGGCTTGTGTATTTCGCAGCTACATGGCATCCTTAATTGGTGCCAAACAACTCCCTCCCAGATACACTGCACTCCAACAGTTCCCCAAACCACCAAAATGCCGTCAACTGCTTCTTCCAAATTTTAGATGCTAAAACTGCTAGCTACTCCAAGAGAAAGCATAACTGTATTTTCATTTGGATGCAAGCGCCCTGTGAAATTCCTGGAATCTCACTGAAAAGTTGCTCATGACTCAAGCACATGAGCTTCACTCTCTTCTCATCGCTCTCGCTTATGATACTTCTAATAAATTATATTTTGCTCTGGCCTTTAGCCATTCCTTCTGGGTAAGGTACGGCCAGACCTGCGCGATGATTTTAGTAAGTATGAAAAAAGGGTGACATAATCTGTATAATGGTGATTTATGAATTAATATAATCTTGATTTTGTCGGCTTTTCTTTGGTACTATACGATGATAGATAATGTTGGATATATTCATAACCACACATTTTTGAAAGTGTTAATAATGAAATATCAAAAGATCAGTGTGAAATTAAACTATTCGTGCGTGATATCATCTTAATAAATATCTTTATAAGAATGACATGTCTTTCCTAGACTTAATATTCTTGGAGGGAACAACAGTTTTGAACGAAGGCATATTCCAAAGTACACAAATAACTAATTAATATACAGCAGAATTCTGAAAGGAGTAATAACATTTTATTTAATATTCTTATAAGACTTTTTTCTGGACGTGTTTTGAAAGGTGTAATAAACATCATGAAAAAAGGAAACTAAAATAGAATGTACCCAACAACTACTTGGCTAATCCTGCATAGGTACAGTTCCCTCCTTTACATGTTGAGTGATACACAAGTACATGGGTGCTGATCCCTTAATGAAGATATCATTAACTTGCTTACACTCCACAGGAATACAAAGGTAATTGACATCATGATTCACTACACTACTATATCATTGGAAATAACAATGCTTCAGCTGATGCTTTCTTATGCAACATCTGGTAGATCGCTTTCTCTTGTTCCACTGATCATGCTGTGATTGCTACAGATCATGCTGATGATGTGGATCTGAAGGGAGCTTCAGAAGACCCTTATAAGCAGCTGAAGTAACCCCAGGCTTTCTACCAGCTGATGAATCATCAAAACACTTCCATCAAACAGTTTCATGATCTCTCGTTCCAGTGTACAAGCATAACGAAGGACCTTCCCACTTACACATACCAAGAGGCCCTCACAACCATGCGTTCGAAGAGGGACACCGCCATCATCCGTAATGGTACTTTGGACTTGAGCTCCATTTAATGCATGAAAGCTGCCCATCTGTTGCGATTTTCAGATCTCTCCGTTATCACCCAAGTTTGATGGCAGAAGACTATCATTACTCCTTCCTCGTGGGATAACTCAACAGTATAGATGAAAATAATTATGCCATTTATTTGTGTTCTATTGTACTATATTTTATATAAGTTTCCATAGCATATGTTAGTTATGGATTGTGCCTAATTTATTATTATAAATCATATTAAAGATTTCACTGAACAGTTCTATTAAAGTTCTATTAGGCAATTGTTGGAAAGGTAATGGAAATTATCCCTACAAAGAGAGATACATGATAGGCTTTGATTAAATCGTGTAATTCTGATGCAGATTTAATCGAAATACGCCATTTACATTTCTAATTCCGTTAAGTTATTACACCACACAAAATAATGTCATATGCTGGATTCAATTACCTTGTGGATAATGATTCGTATTTTATTTAAGGCTGTTATTAGACTAATTTTCCCTTCAATAAATATTGGTTTATGTGTATGCTAATAAAATGAAAGACAGAGGAACCAGTCTGGGCCCTTTCCTGTCACAGGGAACTTTGATCGAGGGTTTGCCATGAACAATTTCTTATGTAGAAATGCTGATCTTTAGGCAACCGGTTGATTTGGAACAGTTTTTTCTAGCATTTGTGGTAACGATCCGATTTTTGAATGTAAATGAATCAGTGTTGGGTGTTTTTAAAGCTCGAAGAGTAGAAAGGCGACCCGATCTGGTGGGAATCATTTTATCCACCCTGAGCTTTGATTGCTGTTGGCTGAAGCAGCTTTAAGGAGCACAGCGTATCTTTTCTTTAGGCGTCTTCTGCCTGCACGGGTCAGTAAAGTTAATAATATCCACAGTACTTGCACCGAAGAGGCAAGACACACCTGCCAGACGCATGAATAAGTTTAATTATTAGAAAATATTTGCTCCTTTACGTAAGAGCTGCAATTTGTGTAATAGTAATCGGCACTTATGCACTATAACTTTCATATTACATGGTAATGTTGATAACGAAACGTTTGTTTCAGGAAACAAGAAAAAAATATACATACATACGGTAGCATTATATCATGTAAGTAAAAATAAGATATATAAATGGCTTCAAATAGCCTTTGAATTTGAGAGGCAATATTAGTGAAGGTGACAAACAAGCATAAATTATTTGCAGCATCCATTCATATTCGGGTTTTCTTTGGCAACTCTCCTCCCTCTTGTGTGATCGAGAGTAGGGTAGGGTAGCTTTTCCAGGATGTTGCCAGCGAGCATCATGGGACCAAATTTCCAGGCGGGTTTGCAGTTCTCTTTATTTTAAAGAATCAGAATGTTTGTTCTTTGAATCTGAAATCTAATAGTGTTATCTAAAAAGTTATGCTTTTTTCATTCCATTAATATACTGGAAAAGATGGTAATGTTTTCCAAATCTATTCTTAGTCTGTAAACTTTGGAATTCTCTGTGGGATTTTGTTTTTCGTTCTTTTCACTGTTGAGGATTATATTTGCAGTTTGAATATTGCACAACTTATTAGAATACACATACATATTTAACATGAAAATGGTAACGTTTCGTTAATGCTAAGAAAAAGGCTAGTGGCAACTCAACGCTGCTATGACGTATCAATTGGTGGAATTAACTAGCTTGTTTTGCGCATATGCAGTATTGACATTTGAACTTAAGAATTGATGAATTAAACTTCAATACGGGAATAGGTTTTATGGCGCATACAGAAGACGTCTTTGTCTTTCTTTGTATCATCAACCAATGTCTAATGTTTAGTTAATCTTTTCTGACCTGTTTCTCAGTTACCTTTTAATCACTGGATATCAGATAATCTACAAGGATATTATTCGATGCAATCAAAAGGCATCGAGAAACTCATGTAATTTCTTGATGGTTCTTACAGTAAGACAACGAGTTAATTTTAGAAATACACATATATGTAAAGGAAATTAAACAATCATACGTGTATACATGACCACACTTAAGGGCGTATATGAGCACACATTGAATATATTCGATTTAATACCGGGGTTTATTGCTACATATGTCATGTGTGATATAATTACTGAATGTGTAATTGCGTAGCCATATCAAGTGAACAAAGTGAGTAAAATATAAATATGATGCAGAATATTACAATGGCGTAAGATACTCTCACTTTTGTAAAAACTTTTACAAATACTTCCTTATTGTTTCACATATAGCAAATGGGAATGGCACTGTGAAAACTTTTCATATTTAAATTCATTGTGTTTGGCGTCCTTAAAGGCAAGCAGTTGATATAAACTAATCGCTTCTATGACCTTTTATGACCTGGTGTACTAAGGTCAAGTCATTGCGAAGCTAGACTTTCCCTTCCAGATCATACATTTTCTTTCAATATTGATAGCAATGCTTTTTTATTTATTTTATGTCACGATATCCTTGCATTGCTCTGTTCAATACAAAACATGTTCTAGGGTTGTTTGTATTTTACTTAGCATAATGATTTTTAGGATATGAACGTTTTCTACAAAAAAAGGCCGAGGAAATATATTTGGTGGTGGTGGTTTGGTTTGCGAAGTTCTAGCTTCGCCCGGGCCTTCTAAATATGGCCCGGCCTGTGTCAGCTTTTTACGGCTGTCTCATTGAGTTGTCTGACACTCGGTGCTTACCGTGGCGGCGGGATTGCCAGCAAGCGCTCCTGCCACCATGGTGTAAGCATTTCGCTTAGCCTCTTTACCAGCACGGCGGCTGTTGTGGGCGGTCCATGTCTCAGGAATTGTGTATGGTCACAATTTTCTAGGTAGTGGACCAGTGTGGCGTTCGGCTCGCCGCAGTGCTTGCAGCACCTTTCATCGCGTTCAATTGTTGGGATAATCTGCCATGCACAGTGGTAACCTAGGCGCATTCTGTGAAGAATGACTTCGGTACCTCTGTTGCTTACTTCAGAGAGTGCCAGTGGTTCATAGCCTGTGGCGTCTGAGTACCAGCTGGCCGAGGGGGAGGTTCTCGTTTCCTCTCTGTGGAGCTGCTGTAGGAAGGTACGACCGACCAAGGCACACTTCTCCATAAGTAATTTTCGGCTCGGTTATATCGTCATGAGATTTGGGGGCATACCCCTGCCAGCGACGGCTAGTCTGTCAGCAAGCTCGTTCCCTCTGATGCCGATGTTGCTTGGGACCCAGTTGATGATAATTCTTCTACCCTGAGCAAGAATTCTCTGTGCCATTGTGAAAATCGTGGTCAGTAGGTAGATGTTGTCTGTGGGTGAGCTGTGCTGAAGACAGTCAATGGCTGCCCTGGAGTCTGTGTGTATGACCACGTGTCCTTCCCTTAGGGACGCGTGGCCTAGGGCTCCCATGATTGCAACTGCCTCTACCTGTAGCGAGGAGGCGTTGTCTGTTACCCTCATGGATCGCGTGGCATCCCTTGCTGCAAAGCCGGCGCCTGCAGTGTGGCTCAAGGGATCGACCGATCCATCCGTGTAGTATGTTCTACTACCCGGAGGAGTGATGGCTGCAATGACCCTGTGGGCTTCTGCCTTTAGGCTAGGCATGGGGTATAGGCTCTTTTTCATTGACAGGCTCATTATGTTGAACTCTATCAGGCTCAGTGCCCACGGCGGGGCTTCGGCAAAGTCGGGGTGGGGGGAGTCCATGCCCTTAGCAAGAAGCTGTTCTTTGAGCTGATGGCGTATCAACACCCTGGCTGTATGAGACAGCCAGGAGTTGTTTGCAACGAGCTCGTTGTCTTGTTCGAGGCATCTGACTAATTTTTGTCTTAGGCTTGTGTTCCTGGGAGCCTGGATGACCTTTGACAGGAATTGTGTTGCCGTTAGATCGATTCGTGAGTCCAGGGGGAGAAGGTTTGCCTCCATCAGGAGGTTGAGGACCTTCGTCCACCTCGGCAATATATTTGTATATTTGAAATGAGGTCTGAGTTACGCAAATGTATATGTAGATTCTAATTGTAGGTGTATTTATATATATAAAACAACAGAAGGGAGTAATTTCCTAGGATTTGCAAATGTAATGTAAATCACTTTCCCGAATGAGCCCCAAAATGTAGTCTTTGGCGGCGCCTAGAAATGATGTCGATTTGTTCTCAAATTTACTGAAGTGAACATTGAAAATTCCAGCTGTCAGTGACATTCTGCAGCCCATTTTAGAGTAATTCGTCTCCGGAGCTTCAAGCAGTTGGACATATTTTTAACCCTGTTCTCGCGTTTTGAAACTGTATCATAGCCTTTTTCTTTTTACTAATGAGCAATTTTGGGAATTCTGCGCACCCCATAATCTTATTAATTCATGCACCGAGAAAATGTCCAGCTCTAACCTTTGTTTTGGGGAGATTAGGGAAGAAATTCCAGAGATACCTGAAGACTGCACACTCCTTGTCAAGAGCGGTGACAATCTTCTTTAAAGAGCTAATATTTAGTGGGGAGAAGAGTGCCATCTAGGGGTCAGCGTGTAGGCTCAGACTTAACGTTATAGCTCCCCACAAAGAACTCGGATCGTTGTGGCCAGTACTTCTTGTAGTAGAAACTTGCTGTATCCCTGCTGTAACAAAGACATAAGTAACACTGCCTCCTTTATTCTCCTCGAAAAGGGGGAAGAATCCGCTCGTCAAAAGTAATGTATACATACACTGTCCATTTTTTTTTTATCATTAACCATTTAATAGTCTCCATTTACATCCAAAGCTTATTTTGTCATACTGCAATATTACTAGCAAGGTCTTAACACCTACATCCCTCTTGGAGTTAAGAGGCTGTGTGGGTGCTAATTTGCTTGTTAATTTGGAATCGCACACAGAAGAGCATTCCTCGTGATTTCCAACAGTTCTGACAAACAAATGTATTCTCAGCTATAGATAACGGAACGAACGGAATTAGTGTTGGTGGTGGAGAATTAGGGTGAAGTATGGTGTTCTATATTACAAAAGCAGTTTGGAAAGAAAATATATGTTTCCCTGTGGGAAGAAAAATATTTTCTTCCGGGAAACAAACACACACACACGCACGCACGCACGCACGCACGCACGCACGCACGCACGCACACACGCACGCACACACACACACACACGCACACACACGCACACACACACGCACACACACATCTACAGTTTCCTGAATTACAGTATATTTCATTACACTTGCTAGGTCCCACTTTTTGTACATCTGGCAATCGCTTTGATGAAAATATACCATGTATGTAAGGAGTGATTAGAATCAAACTAACCAATATGTGTATAAATATCTATTTTTTGGAGACTAAGGCATTTGATCTTTCGTCTTCGTGAAATAAGTGATAACAACATATGTAATATCGGTTATAGTTGACCTTGTTTTGGGATATTTTTTAAATGCGATTTCCTGGAAATGTTTGTTTATCGAAATTGGAACACCTTTGGAGGCGAGGCGGCATTTCCTCCTTGTTTCAGCACAAATATCAATTATAGCTGCATATTTCTTGAAACATAAAAACGCTTCATGCTTTAAACATCTATGTAAAGCAGCTAAATCAATTAAAAGTGTCTGCATAAACGCTGGGACCTTTGTAAATGCGACTGATCAAACTAATGAAGTTTTTTTTCTTTCCGCCAGAACCAAATACAGATTCAATAAATAAAACATGCTACATTCTATTCTTCATAATGGAACATTAACCGAAAGCAAACACGCATATATATACATTTAAATTATATATGTGTATATATATATGTATGTAAACACCATATAAATTTGCGGAAACCTCTTTTATCAATCCCAGTCGTGCCTCAGTCATTATTTGAATAACAAATGATAACACACATGCATCATTTGTAGGCTTAAATTCGCTGTTCATTAATTCAGTTCTTTGTGTCAGAAATATGCAGAATGTTCTCGCATTTATTTTTTTATAGTTTCCAATACTGGTATGTCGACAGTTTCTTGAGATGTGTAATTAGTATTTATTCCTCTGGTTCACACTTCAGACAATGCTCTCATCGCTAGAGCCATTTGAAGACTGTAGATGAGGGAATTCTGATAGCCGTATAATCTTGTAAGCTAAAGGGACGTAATGAATATGA
>NC_061850.1:10269705-10272205 GCF_019202785.1 Penaeus chinensis | reverse complement strand
ATTTTTTTATATTATATTATATATATATGTTATTACATGTATATTATATATTTTATATATTTTATTATATATAAATATTATATTTATGTATATGTTATGTACTTTTATATAAAAATATAAAATATATTTATTATATAAAATATATTATATATATTATATATATATATATATTTATTACACACACACACCACACACACACCACACACACTTTTTATGTTAATATATATAAATTATAAAACATACACATATATACAAAATACATTCTTTATATGTAAACACAATGTATATATATATTTATATATATATAAAAATATGTGTGGTGTGTGTTTGTGGGGTGTTGTGGTATGTTTTGTTGTGTGTGTGTGTGTGTGTGTGTGTCCCGGGTGTATGTGTGTGTGTGTGTGTGTGTGTGTTTTTGTGTGTGTGTGTTTTTTCGTTTGTGTGTATGGGTGGTGTGTGTGTTAAATATTATATTTTATAAATTTATTTATTATTACCTACATACAATATATATATATTTTTATATTATATTTTATATTGTTTCTTTTACACAACACAAACACATAAAACACATATTTCACACACATCCTTTTTTTGTACATAATATATTTTTATATATATATTTTATATATTATATGTTATATATATGTGTGTGTGTGTGTGTGTGTGTGTGTGTGTGTGTGTGTGAGTTATATATATATATTTATATAAAATACCTTATACATATATATATCTAATTATATGTATGTATGCACACCACACACACACACAACACACACACACCCACACACACACCACACAAAACTGTAAGGAGACCGATTTTCGGTTGAGTGCAGACAAAGGGGGCGTCTGACCGATGTGGTAATCTGGTAGCGTTTTAGGTGCGAAAAGACTTCTCGTTGGCTTTTCAGTGGTTTATTATAGAGGGTATGGTAAAACGGACAGAGTTCGGGCGGTAGAAACCCTCTTTATACAAGTTGGGAAATATTTAAATTATAAGGGTTGCGAATTTTTTTCTAGGAAGTGTGGAGGAGGGGTGATCGTTGTAACGGGGCGACGTTTACGAGCGGGAGGCTGCGGATTCGATTCGCTGCCGTGCTGAGCGAAGGTTTGGTACGTAGGGTTAGTGTTACTGTAATAGATATGTGTTTGTAAGTTTAAATGTGTTAGTGTATGGCAAAGTAGAGTAAGGGATAGTGTTTTGTAAAAGGGTTTGTTTTAGGATGTCCTTTAGGGTTATGGGTTTTTAAAGGAAAAATTAAGTTTACTTAGTGGCCTCTCTGTGAGATATTTGGTTGATGTATTGAGTGTGAAATGGGGCTTACACACACACACCACCACACACACACACACACAGAGGGAGAGGAGAGAAAAGAAAAGAGAAGAAAAGAGAAGGAAGAAAAAAAAGGGGGGAAAAGATGAATGAAAAAAAATATAGGGGGTAGTATAGAAGATTAAGATAGAGTAGAGATAGAGTGAGAAAGAGAAGAGAAGAGAAGAGAAAAAAGAGAAGAAGAAAGAAGGGGAGAGAGGGGAGAGAGGGGGGAGAAGGAGAGAGAAAAGGAGAGAGAAGAAGAGAGGAAGAGAGGAGAGGGGGACTTAGAGAGAATTAGGAAAAAAAGAGAGCAACAAAAAGAAGAGAAGAGAGAAGAGAGAGGGGAACAGAGAAAAAGACAGAGAGGAAAAAAGAATAAAAAAAAAAAAAAAAAAAAAAAAAAAAAAAAACGTTTTGAACAAAAGGCTAACTAAAATTTAGGACACGCAGACCCCCGGTGTGGTGTACAGTGTTGTTGCAACTCGTCTTCCTAAACCCCGGCAAGGCCTCTTTAGACTTAAATTTGGGAAATAAAAAGGGAGACGGGGGTAAAAGGGATCATCCCCTAAAAAAAGAAAGGAAAAGAAAAAGAAGAAAAGATCTTAAAACCCACATAGATGCCACATACATACACAGAATAATTTTAAATTTTATATTTTAATATATATTTATATATACAATAAATTATATTATA
This sequence comes from Penaeus chinensis, assembly GCF_019202785.1. Taxonomy (NCBI): domain Eukaryota; kingdom Metazoa; phylum Arthropoda; class Malacostraca; order Decapoda; family Penaeidae; genus Penaeus; species Penaeus chinensis. Next base: position 10,270,196 of record NC_061850.1, on the reverse strand, counting down.
TTTATATTTATAATTAGTTTTATATAAAAATATATTGTATATTTACACACACACACACACACACACACACACACACCACACACACCCAAAAAAACACACACACACACCACACCAAGCACACACACAAAAATATAATATTTTTATAATAATAATATTATATTAAATAATAAATTTGTGTGTGTGTGGTGGTGTGTGTGTGTGTGTTTTGTGTGTGTGTGTGTGTGTGTGTGTGTGTGGTTCTTTTTTGCGTGTGTGTGTGTATCTATATAATTGGTATCCCAGATAGCAAAATGTATGGGGCCCCCGCGGTTTCCCCTTTTGCCCCATGAATTCCCATGTGGGCCCCCTAAATTTTGCTATCTGGATGGTCTTGTGTTGGTGTTTGTGTGTGTATATTGGGGGGTATGAATGTGGCAAAAAGTATGTTTGTGGGGTTTGTGTCCCCACACACACACACAAACCCCACACGACAAGCAAAGCACAAACCACAC